>NC_043984.1:12263014-12563014 GCF_902150065.1 Myripristis murdjan | reverse complement strand
TGTCACTCTTGAATTCCTCCTTCGCTGAAAAGACGTTACATAAGGACACTGTAATAATATCCTTAAATATTTCTGCACGACACAAGCCCGTTTTTCTTCTCATTTAAACTTGCGAAGATATCCGCAATACACTCCAAATACACTGTTGCTCGGCCTGCAGCCTTGACTGCTTCAAATCTTTTCTCTCTCTCTCTCTCTGTTACAGCAAAAAGTGGATGAAGAACGATGAAACTATGCCGTCTGTCTTCTCCGAGCTGCAAATACAGAAACATTTCTGTCTACAGCCCCGCTTACCTTCATGTGGCCCCCCGAAGTCTTCAAAAACTCCAGCATGAACTTTTTCTCCTGTCAGAAGATTTGTTTCACTTGATTTGCGTCTTCGGATCCAGACGCGGCGGAACACTGGGCTCCCGTGCGCTTCAGCTGACACGCGAGCCAGCCAATAGGAGACGCCGCCTTTGGAGCGGTGGCCAATGAGAGGCCGAGGTCTCGAAAAAGGGGCAGGAACAACAACTTCCCACCTCTTTGGATTTAGCTTGCATTTCTTTGTTTAGTGTTTTTTTTTTTTTTTTTTTTTTTCTTAACGCCTGGCTCTTTCTTAAAGAAGTTCGTGTTGGGTTTACAGTTCAGTGTATTTCCCACACAGGCATTTGCCAAACATACCTAGAAGAAAAAGGCTGGAAAGATTCCTAGAATCTTGCCATTGGGTCTTATATGATCCTCTATAGTGAGTTTGTTGTCACCTTATTGCACTTTGGTATTTTTTTCTCTGATGAAATCCCTATTAAATTCTTGGGATTATTCTTGCATTCTTGGGATATAATAGACAGTATGTAGAATTGCTATTACATTTGTACAATATCCATTGTTCTTTTCCCACAAGGGAAATTACATATTATTATCTTTGTCATAGTGGCAATGCAAGGTGTGTGATGTGGTATAAGCTGCATCACCCCCCTTCAATTGCCCTGTTATATGAGTTATTCCAATTCCACCAAAGTGTCCCTTGAAGTCATGACAAGTTGTGTGAGTTTATAGTATTACTGGCTGCCATCTGGTGGCATAATCACAAAAAAAAAAAAAAAAAAAAAAAAAAAACCTACAGAGAGAGCAGGAGTGATACCAGTGGGTTTCTCAGTTCACCCTATAAAAGCAAGCAGTATGCATGATGAGTGAATATGATGTTTCCAGCCAGCATCCAACTCTCTCTAATGTATCCTCCTGCCTGCCAAAGAGCTCTCAGAACAAGTGCAGGTGCAGGTGTTAACTTGCCCCATGGTTTTTCTCTGTGATTTCAAAGAGACAGAGAGATATCCCACACCTTCCACATGTTAATAGCAGTGCTTTGAAATAACACAAACTTCACTGTCGGAGTGGGGTGGACACTGTCAGGGGATGCAGCTGCGTGTTGTAAACTGTTTGATAGAGTTGCAGGTGCAGGGTGGCAAAACCCCCATCACTGTCCTGCACTCACTGCACCGCCAGCCTGAAGACGCTAGGCTAATTCCCACTTGCAAGATGTTTCCCCTGTTGTAATATGGATCAGCTGCCAGTAGAGAGCAATGCTCACACAATTCAAGCCAAAGTTTCCACAGTCACTTCACCTGTGATTATGCAGACAGGAGACACTGCAAAATGAAGGATGTACACCATAACCGGGCATGAGAAAAATATTTAACCCTTGCTTTCTTTACTTGTGTGTAATTTTAGCAATGTAACGTTATATGGGTAATGTTATAACCATTCTATTGGTCTACTCAGTGTAAATTACTATGTTTATGCATTAGCTGCAGTACATCATAAATCATGATTCAGTTTATTTATATAGCACATTTAAATATAAGAAAATGTTGCCTAAAGTGCTGTGCAACATCAGATGAAATAAAAACAAATTAAGACATTAAAATACAATGCAAATGCAATACAAAATATTGCACTGCAATCTTATCTTGGTATGGAACAAAGGCAAGCACGTTTTTGAGCTATAATAGTCCACCATTCTGCCAGAAAATGCATACACACCACGATAAATGTTGTGTCACTGATAAATTGGCACAATTCCTACGACAGAGCTCTGTTCCAATCTATGATTATGCAGCATCTTTGTGCTATTTGATAATTGTGTCCCTTTCCCTCCCTCTGCTATCCGGAGGGTATATAGTTCCTGATTGGCTGCTGGTGCAGGGAGCCTCTTCAGCCCTAATAGAGAGTCTCTATTTCAGGCTCTTCAATTAAGCCGCTCTCCTCTGCCTGCCTGCTGACTGGCTGCTGTGGAGTATCTGTGTCCCCTGAACCTCGCCGTGTCCTCGCCTCCTTTTCCCAAACAATTTATAAAGTTTTCCATCCACATTGGTTTGGTCTTGCACAGAGAGGGAGACACAGGGGTTGGTGGGGATGTTAAGAAAAATGATATAACAAATTCATGTGTTCTCATTAGCAACCCATCAGATGCTTTTGCTTCACAAATATCACTGTGTGCCTCCACATGTTTGTATTTCTCAGCTATTACATAAGCCAGTTACATTATATTTTATGCAAAAATGTCCATGCTGAGGCCCAAATAATTTCTACAAGAGAAAGACCGGCAGGTCAAAATTTTATTGTGTCAGCAAAGATTTTTTTTTTCTTTTGCACTCTTTCCCTTTGAACTCCCTCTTCTCTCTTTCCTATCTCTGCTGACATAATCGCTGACTGGAGTGTTTTATTGAAGTCCATAGCTCATTTTTTTTAGTTGTCCTTCTCTTTAGTGAGTTCCTAAATCCAACTCTGAATATTGACATTTAGCTCAACACAGTAGGAGTAGAAGAATTAAGTATATTTTGACTGTAAAAGTTTCAAGATAACTGCACCAATGATCAAGAATACAGCCCGTAGAAGCTGGTAGATGGACCAGCTTGGTGTCTGTAGTGCTGTGACAGTGACAGCAAGATCATTTCCAACAGGTCCAGGACCCATCGAAAGATAAAACCAATCAATTTTGACTATATACCCAAACCCCAAACAACTTTGAGTGAATATGCCAGTAAGCTGCAATCAATTTCACTTCAGCTTTATTCTCCCCTGCCTATATGAAAGCCTGCATTCCACTATTCAAAATGAATATTTCATCTCCATTTCACACCTGGTGCTCCATAGTAGATGCCAGACCTAATGTGGCGATGAGACACCATGGCAGCGCAGGCATGATCAGAGGAGGGATGGAGAAGAAGCAGTAAATATAGCATCGACGTCTTGGCGGGAGCGACGCCAATCTAGGACCTAATCTAAGGCAGTTATCAGCATCTGTTGCCTGGCACCCAGTTCTGTGGGGGTTTTAGTTATTCATCTATTGCTCCATATCTGTCACTTTTTTGTATCTGATTCCCCATACAGAGGATGCGTGCAAGAGCGTAGGAGGCTGTAACCTCTCAGTACCCCCAAGTGAGTCAGTCTGTCACCAATATCCAGCAGTCGACTCCTCTCAATATACCTCACTGCATTTGGAGCCACGAAACGAGGTTAAGGCTAGGAAATTGATTTGCTTTGGCAATGGTCATGTGAAATGTAAATTACCCAAGTGTCTGACCTTGAAGCAGCTCTGATTAATCATTTGCATATCTCCAGAGTGCTAGGGCGTCCTCGAGGAGTAGATGGTGTCACTGCTACCGAAGCGCTTGTTTTCTAATCATGCGGAGGCATTTGGATGTGAAATTCAATGACCAAAGTGTGCTTTACCATTGATTTATTCTCCCTATATTTAGACAGAATAGTTGTTTAGATGTATTTCACTGGTCTCTTTCATAAAAGTAAACAGGTGCATGGTTCACTAAAAGAGTAAAAGGCCTGCAAGGGAGACAAATGTTCTCTGTTATCTCAATTATTCAGCAGTGCATGTTGTCTTCAGTGACTAAAAACTGAGCGTGATCTCTGGAAAGATTAACTGAGAGAGCTGTAACCCATGTAATTTCGAGATGAGACAACCTCAATTTTCAAAGCTAAGACAAGCCATAGCCCACTTGGGCATGACCTGTGTTTCTGCTGACAAAAGTGGAGCCAAACTACAAATCATGGGCTTTCAAGGGAGCAGAGACAAATGGAAGTTTGCATGTTATGATATGATTTATTGGCACCCTGGGTGACATTTGAACTGGTGCTCCACAGCACTTTTACAGAGGTCTTTTCCCGCAACTTGACAAACCGACCCGATCAATTTAGATGTCCTTCTCCGTCTGTTGTTATCGAGGTTTGTGAGTTATAAATACAAGAGCATGTTGAAGCAGAATGGGGCATGGGGAGGTTTTATGACCCTGTCGGAGCCAGTTTCACCTCAGCACATTTTTCCAAAGGTGAACGGTTTCAGCAAATGAAACCACAGATTCAGGGAGAAATACCTCAGCTGACTTGGACAGACGTGAGGGTCTACAGTAGAGTTTGATTAAATTATCACAAACCAGAAATGATTGCTACCTTGAAAAAATCAAATACGCCTCAACCAGAGAAGATATGGAAGCTTGAAATGTAATTTATAGAGAGCTGGATTCCTTTTTACTGTATACAGAAAGATGAAAAGGATCATCACATTGGGTTAAAAAAAACAACAAAACAAAACAAAACCAAAAAAAAAAACTGTAAGCCAAACCAAGATTTGACTGGGTGCAGTACATCAATATTTTACCCAACTTCTTGACAATACAAGGCTTCAAAATCATCCAAATTGCCTTTCCAGGTCAAAAATGATTGACATAAAGTGATTCCTCTGTGCAGTTGGCAATGTGTAGCGATCAATACTACACAAACATTAAACTTAACATATTGTCGGTCATTTCAGGGATCATCTAATAAACATAAAAGAGCAAGGCAACAGTCTGAAGGTACCCTGGCTCTCTCCTACTTCCACTGATCCTCAAAGCACTGTCTAAAAAGCAAACTATTTGGGTGAAGAATAGCTCAATACAGCACGCACACACACATCCCAGTCGGAAGAGGCAGCCCGCGCACCCAGGCAACCATCCAGGCTAAAAGCACCAGACAGCAAAATTATGAATGGTAATTTAATCACATAATGGCTCCTACACTCTCCAAAAGTCTAATTTCTTTTGTCTGCTCCACTGTAACAAGTATGCACCGTGAATTCTAATGACGGATATCGAGGACAATTGTTTTATTCCATTTTAGACACCTCAGTTCTTGTTTGATGGAAATTATGCTCAACAGATTTGATGTAATTACTAAAAAGAGAGAGTGCATGATATGCATTGCTGATCGGACCACTCTTGGAAATGTAATTAGGTTATCCGCTTGATGAGAAACATCTAAGATAAATTAACTCAAGGAGAGCCTTTTTTTTCAGCGTTTCTCCTTA
Organism: Myripristis murdjan; assembly: GCF_902150065.1. Classification (NCBI taxonomy): domain Eukaryota; kingdom Metazoa; phylum Chordata; class Actinopteri; order Holocentriformes; family Holocentridae; genus Myripristis; species Myripristis murdjan. The sequence goes on along the minus strand of NC_043984.1, from coordinate 12,557,673 downwards.
TTTGGTCTTATTTTTATTCCTGCCTTACTGAACACAGTGGATAGAAGAATGACGGGAGAGATGGAGAGGAGAGTGAGGGCATGACATGAGACACACTAACAATTTTACCAGCATGCATCTTTGTCTGCAAAACCAAAACTAAATCAAGGCTCTGCAATGGTCCAGAGGGGATTATACAGACACTAACAGAGACATAAAACCACAACCTTTTTTTTTTATTATTATTCCTACTGTTTCATGGGTCCATAGAGGCCAGTATTTTGTGTTGCTGTATTAACACCACAGCCCATCTGTTGAGATAATGATTTAGCAGCTGTCTGCAAAAAAAAAAAAAAAAGCCCTAATATTTTGGCAAATTCAATCAGTAATATAATAAAATCTAATGTGATATATTATTTGGCATTGATTTTCCCCATTTTACTTCTGTGTGACACCTGTTTAGTAAAGCAAACTCCCAAAATTGCCTGTTAAATTAATATTGCATCAGCACCCGAGCTTTTGTTCACCACACACTAATATAAGTGTGTCATAACTTTGTTACTTTTGTAATGATGCAGCTTTTGTCCTTTTTTTTTCTCGGTTTCCCATCCTGATGAACAAACATGTGATGGCTTCCACTTCCCATATCACCGGTCTTGGCTACAGCTAATCTATATTCTGGGGATAGATTGCTTTTGGAGCAGGTGGAAGTATCCCACAGGACACAACATGGCAGGGTGTTATTCAGCTGGTGTGTTTTTGAAAGCCAGGCACTTTTCACTTTTATGTTGAAATGGTGGCACTATCGATTCAGAGCCACAAATGGTGCGGGCTTTCAAAGTGTCTTTCCACCCCCTCTGTATCAAGGATCTGTTTGTGGGGATTTGTGTGCATATTCCTGTAAGAAAACCAAAATCTGAGCACATACTCCAAGGAATCAATGCATGATGTGAAGCATTTTTTTTTTTTTTTTTTTTTTTTTTTTTTTTGGTTGGGGGGATAAGCAGCAGGAAGGAAACAATGCAGTAAGGGCGACTGATAGATAACAATGATTTTGGGGATGGAAGGAAGGAAGATGCCTGTATGTCCAAATGAAGTGAGCATGTAACTTTCAAAATCCTTTCAGTGACAGTAGATGCAGGTTACTGAACCTACCATAGTCTTTGCTCTACACACATTCAAGTTGATTTCAAGAAGGACTTTTGTAAACACCATTTAACTTTGCAGGTGATTGGGGCAATTTCTGAAAGTCTGTAATTCTTGCTCTGGTAGCCCACGACTGCTCATCCAGTGTAATGTCGTACTTGCTGTCAGCTTTGCCATTATCTCCCACCAGACAGATTGATTCAAAGGCCCAATTGGGTGTTTTGAAATAGATTGTTTTGTGTTTGTTTATATGTCCCTTTTTTTCTTAGTGTAATGTCCTCTTTCAGTCTTGGAAATAGGTCACAGTTGCTCCTTAGAATAAGCGTCATATTCTCCCATTGTCATCAATGAAAAGAACATTCACAGCATACTGTGAGAAAAACTCCATAATAGAGCTGAACTGAATTTAAATGAACTGACGCATCACAGCAGAAGAAGGAAGAGATAAGGCCTAAAACACTGGTGGAAATGGAAACTTTAAACACAAATGCTAAATGGATGTAGGTATTTAGATAAGGTATTTCCCATATCGCGTATACCATGCCAGAGAAGAAATTGGACACAGCCAAAAATGTCTGAATCCCCCTGCCCAAAATTTTTTAAGTACTCAGTCATACTTCACTCTAATCTAATTGAGTTGGAAATTAAAACCCCAGAATAAGGTTAGTGACAGAGCTTTTATAAATGAGGTATAATAATAGCCAAAGAAAATTGGATGTAATGATATTATTAACTCAATTTTAGGATTACCAAGTTCTAGGTAAAATACTCCAGGATGGAGAAATGTAATGTATGCATAACATCCTCAGCAAGAAAATGAAGGAAAATAATGTTCTATGTTTAGAAGTGGATCATATAGATGTCGGTCACACTATGTGGTATGTATGTCTGACATTACGGAAGAACGGCACACTGAAGCCCGCACCACAATCTTCTTAGCCTTTATACAGGAGCCTTGAGTCTATGAAAGAATAAAGGCTTTTAAAAGCTGTCCATTGAATAGATTACTGCTTGAATGGCAGGAATGTAACAGCTTACATGCTAAATTTAGGATTATGTTCCACACCCAAACCCCGTACCATTTTCATCAAAGTTGGAGCTTTAATTGGCTTCTGTGTGTGACTTTTAAAGCACATCTGGCCTTCCAGGTACCTTTCAAGCTGAAATTAACTTTGTCCATGAAAATATCACCTAAATGTCATGATAACATCATACCTTTATATCTCTTTGGTAGTGTATGTCCATTGACCTATAGCTGATTGGACACAGTGTCTACAAAGGACCTGGTATGGTAGTTCATCTCTCTCTCTCTCTCTCTCTCTCTCTCTCTGTCTCTCTCGCTCTCTCTCTCTCTCATTCAAGGTGATTGAAGTGAAAATTTATGCTCTAAATGGTAATGTGCATTGGTTAAAAAAATGTCAATGTTGGTGTGTTTGTGCACACACTAGATGTTGTTTTTTTTTTATGCATGTTCCCCAGCGGCCATCAAATTAAAATAAATTTGGTGGAATTTTGGAAATTGTTGTGGAGCCTTCTCCTCCTGCCAGGACACTCTGGTGGCTGTCTCGTGCCTGCTCGGTACTTTGATGTCTCCGAATAACTGTGTTGCAGATAATGATGCAAACCATCAAATCTAGGTCAAGACAGGAGAGACCCAATTGGGGTTTTGCATTCTCCTGTCACCACATTTCCATCCATCAGCACAGCATTGAGTTTGTGTGTCTCTGCGTGTATTTTGGTGCACTATTTTGGTGTGGATATGGCGTATTTGTGTGTTAACAAATACATTCATGCACCTGTACGAGTCAGTAAACTGCAAATATAAACAATACAAATAGAAATTACCCACATTAGAGTTTTTGTGTGCTTTACCGTATAAAGTTTGTCTCCTTTGAGCCCTTTGAGGCTGGCGATATTGTCAGTCAGGAGTTCGTTAATTGAAAATATTCATTACTGCATGTAATTTATTACATTGACATAAATCAGTTTGAGTCCTTGGACCATTCACTGCACTCATTAGAGTTTTAATTAAAACACTGAACTACGATAACGTTGCTACTTTCTGAAGGGCAATGAAATATAATGGGAAAAGCTATATTTCCATTCCATGAACACTATTGTATAGCACATGGCATCACTGGATATGGCATTAAAAGGGCCATTAAAACTAAATTTCTGCTTCACTGTGTTCATATGCTGCATCATGTACATCTTCACCCATGTGATCTAATAATGAACAAGTTCAGAGAGAGCGATTAAGTTTGAATTCGCCTCCTATGACTGGACAACCCAGGACAACTTAAATTTGAAAAGCATGAACCAAGAGTCAGAGACGGATTATTTTCTCTATCCATTTTGGTGCTGACAAAATGCATTTCAAAACAGTGACGTAGAGTTTTCTATTCACCATGTCTGTCAAACTTGAGGCAGTGAATTTGCAATGCCACATTTTTCATTCTTTCCGCCTTATTTGAATGACCCTCTGTTTTGCATGCACTTGGCTGGTATGAATTACACATAGGATTTGTCTGCCGCTTATTTGCTCTGCTCCTCAAAGCTTGAGAGGTTCCCCGAGTGAAAGTCATTTCCCTCTGAGTGGAGGGGCGACCATGAGCTATTGTTTTACTCAACCACTGGCATGAATGATGGCACCAAGTAATGCTGGGGTACACTGTAATCAATCCTTCATGAGTCTGTGATTTATTGCAGTTGTCTGTATATCAACAGGCAGCACATGTGCGTCGCTCTATAGTGCGGTTTTTGTTGTGATTGTTGATGGCTGATGATGAAGATTCAACCTGGTGAATCACAGTGAGAGAGCCACTGATACACAATCAGCGAAATTTATTATCTATCTGTCTGTATATCTGTCTGTCTATCTATCCAAGCCATCCATCTTTTTCTTAAGTTAACACAGGGGTGTCATCCACCCTATTTCTCCATTAAATTGCCCCATCTCTCCGGTGGCTTGCAGTATGATGACATGTTTTACAGATTATTGGCTTACAGATTGATTCTTACCAGGCAGAGATGGACATCAGCCACACAATAGCTGCAGCCCTCTTGCGCATGATAAATATTCCGCTGATGTGCATGACCAACAAACAACAGCGACTGCCAGCAAGACAACAGGATGCTTGGTAATCTGCACTCATCACAGCTCACACAGGGAGGGTAGTTTCATATAAAAGTTTTGCAATGGGAGATGTCGCAGTGAATATTATCTGGGAGTTGTTCTTGGGTTTTTAGCCCGACAATAAAGCTCCAAGACTTCAATTCATGCGACAGTGCCCCCCTTCAGAAGCTGCAGTGTATACATTATTAATTTGAAGGAATGAATGAATGCATTTAGACTTTGAAAAACTGAATACATGCAGTATCCTTGGATGGAAGAGTTTGAGCAGCGTGAGTCAGGTCAGAAGATAAGTGGCAGCACTTGCTAATGAGAAAGCTGATAAATGGAAGGCACCAGGTTTTTTGAAATCATACTCGGGCTGGATTTACACTAAATCCTTCAATTTTATCAGACTGGAAACACTTGATGCTTGTATTTGCATGTTGCTTGTATGTAGTTTCTGTTAATTCTAAAGTGAATTATTTTTGTAGCCCTAAACAAGTGGGGATAATCCTTACTAACAGTCAGTATACTTTGCCCGATTACAAAACTGGGGGAATGAATATTGTCAATACAAAGCACTTTTTCATTCTTTTATTCCACTGGACGCAGCTCTCTAAACCACTGAAGCTGTACCACTGAAGCTGTGCAGATACTGTATTTTATCCAATGGACTGACAACTCAAGTGCAAGGAGAAAATATTTGCGTATAATGAGGAATAGGGGGTTAAGTGGAGAAATAACTCTAAGTAGCATTTTGTGGCATAATGATGATCAAATATCAATAGAAGCTCTTATTATCATAATCTGATCTCATTTAAAGGCTTCAATCAAAATGAGAACTAACTCAAATCGGGCGCAGCAGATTACTGACCCAAGACGGGCAGGGTAAAGCTTTCATACAGATGAGCAATACTTTAAAATCTCATTTGTTGCTTTAGCACTGGGGCGACAGAAATCAAGTAATGAACATCACTTAGATGAAGTCTGTAAATCAGTGATTGATTGTACCTGTAATTCCAAATGCATTATCGTTGTAATTGAGTTACACAGCAGCCTAAACAGTCATCAGTGTTTATTTATAGTGTATGATGCATTCTGATGCATAGCTTTTTAAAATGATCACAGAAGCCTGGCTATAGGAAAAGCTACAAAAAATGACAGAAGCCCTAACAAAATGAGGACAGTGTAAAGCAAACATTTACCCAAAGATACCCACAAGATTTACTTTTAATGACACATGAACAAATGTCTTGAATTCTTTTATAGACTGAGGAAATATAGCAGGAAACAAAGTTGCCAAAATACTGTCCAAACTCCTGATACATTACAGTCTAGGATTTAAGGAAACAGACTGTTTGCAATAAACATAATCACATTACCTCAAAAGGTACTGTATTTGAATGATGGTTGCCATAGTTACTTGGTTACAAAATATTCTGCGCCTGAGTTTCCCTGTCTGGAAAGCATTTTATTCTGGCTCCTTCCCCTTTTTTTCCCATTCAGTATCATATTGTCATAAAATATCCTTCCTCTATGAATATCTGAGAGCCTCTACTGTCACCATCTTATGCAGAGCACCGAGAAAAATTACATATAAGTGTTTTTCCTCCAAAGTTCAACTACCACCCCAGAGGTTTGAACGTATCACTGAAAAAGGATCGGAGTGGGAAAATTATCCACACAGTGAGAGACTGACATTTGGCAGATTGAGGTGATATGTAAAACTCCCCAAAATGAAACACTGAATCTTTGAAAGATAACGAAGGCAAGTCAAAAGCTCCAACTTTATGTTTTCATCTTTTTCTTTTTTTTCAACTGTGCACACAAAGATTTATTCAAAGCAAAGTAAGTAGTAAGTGCATCATGAATGTCACTGATGCAATGCAGAAAAAAAAAAAAATCTTACATGTTCTTATGATTCTACAGCCATATCATACTGCAACATGGCTCAGATAAAACAAACACAGGCCCTTTCGTATGGTGCCCTGCAACACACACACACACACACACACACACACACACACACAAAACGTCAAAACTCAACTCATGAATATTTTATATGATGTGCAAGAACTTCATCTGAACATCTGAATGTATGAGAGTCCATCAATAGCCTGTCTGTTTCAACACCCAAACCACACAGCCTTCTCCCTCCCTCTATCTCCGTCTGCCCCCCTCTCTCTCTCTCTCTCTCTCTCTCTCTCTCTCTCTCTCTCTCTCTCTCTTTTGAATGGCCACATACAAGGCCATCCATTCAAAGGCCCTCATCATCCAGCCACAGTAGTCCCCTGAGGTGCCTATACACGCCACGCAGACTGGGATTGAAGTGGGAGATATGAGACAAAACTAGTGGGACTCTTGCCTTCTTCCTCTCTGATGGCACGGCTCCACAGGGCCTCCTTTGACACCACTCTCTCTGCTTTGCAAACGGTTTGATGATGAAGGTTTGTTTGAGCAAAAATAATGGAGAATCGGGGTTTGTAGAACCGAGTTTAACTCAAAAGAATAAGCCAAGAGTCTGTGGCCCACTGGTTGCTGCGAAGTTCTCCTTTAATGCAGTGAATTTGGCTTTTCTGGCAACACTGCCAGCTGACTGGATTATGGAAAACAACAACAAAAAAATGTTGCTTATTTTGTGCATTTTGATGTATTTCTGTCGCCAAATCAATTACCATAATGCTTGGGAAATGACTCCATTGCAAAGAAAGATCTGTAATAAGAATTTGGTTTCCTCATTTGCATCCATTTGTTCAATTCCAGCTAATTACTATGGGAGACATGATCCTGCATGACTGCCATGCTTTCCTCCCTCCAAAAAAGAAAAAACAACAAACAAACAAAAAACATCAAAAAATAAAAAAAAAAACAAATCCAGTATACAGGGAGCACTTTAGGAGCACTGTATGAAAAAGAGAAGGCTGATATTTTCAGTTCTAAGTGGCAATCAAATTATAACACACAAACTGGTACAGTCATGCTTAAATAAGCACTAGAAGAATTTTCAGGTGCCTAACTCAATGTAATATTCCTATAATTTTCCTACAGTCACTGACAGTGTGTCTGTGCTGCCCATGGTGATCTGACTGTGTCTTCTGGGCATAACCACTGTAATATTCCTATTTATTTCTCCAGCATCTTTTCAACAATTTGATTAGGGCTGCTTTAGAGAGCAATGCAGTGCTACCATATATGCAAATTTCGCCATGCAGATGAAGTGATAGGACGGTGCTCTCACATTTGATGGCAAAAGCAGATAGAGGGAAGGACGAAGGAGGGAAGTGACTGATGAGCCAGCCAGAGCTGACAGGATGAGGAGGACACAAACACTACTTTGTGGCTGAGAGAGGAGCGCGCTGCCCTTCACATTTACTTTCAAACACTGACGGGGAAACAAAAGGGAGCCAGGATGTAGAAAATTCGTGAGAGGATGTCTACGTACCCCTATAAACGCCGCCGCTTTTATGTCTTGTATTATTCATAGGCTGTTTATTTCCAGCCCGTTCCATCATCAGCAGTTTGACGGTCAAGGTTTGCGCACGGTAGCCTTCAGCCGGGTGTCGCTTATATATATATATATATATTTTTTTTTGGAGGGGAGGAAAGGTGTTTCTCGCTGCTTTATCACGCTGAATGGATCCCATGCTTTTCTCCCATTGCGGGGCGCACTTATAATTGAGGACTCTTGATAGAAACTCTTTCTGGGTTTCTTTGTGAGTTGGGATTTTCCCTCCTCTTCTTTTTCATCGGTAAGTGTGCCTGCTCCTTACTTATCGACAAACGCGTTCACATGTTGCTTAGCTACTTCAGAATAAGCTATGTTTGTTTCAAATTACAGGCTCATATTGTATTTGTACAAGTAGATGGCATTCATTCGGAAATGTATTTTGAATGGAGACTTCTGATGCTGCCAAAAGCGCACATGTAGAGAATGTAGGTATATTTTGAATGCATATTACTCACACCCCCTTTGTTAATTTTTGTACATTTTGATGCATATTTCTAAACATGATTTTTTTGCAAAAGTGTATATAAATCACAGTTTTTTTTTTTTTTTGTTTTTTGTTTTTTTTCCAGTGTGATCGTATGCACTTCAAACGTGTGTTTTAAGGATAGTTGATATAATTTTATCTGGCAAAGTCAATGGAGATTGTCGCTAAAATGGTTGTTTTTAACGTGTATAATCGAGTAATTAAGCCCCTGGTGCGAGCAGAGAAAGTCCTCATTAGGATTCAACAGGTTTCAGTCCCTGGCAGTGTGTGCCTCTCCCCGCCAGCGGCTCCGTAGAAGCTGTTCCCGAGTAGGACGGGAGTTTGGTGCTTGTACTTGCTGTCAGTGGTGCTGATGCTGATGATGGTGGGATGCGCTGCAGTCATTGTCAGCGGTGGATGCCATTGCCTGAGCGTCTTAATGCTCTTCATTAATTGTATTCACTGAACTGTATATACATCAGCCTTTTCCAACAAGACACAGCTCAGTAGGAGAGCAAACAGTTCCAGGTTGTGGCTTTACATATCAGTATTTAGTTTTGATAGTATGTTGAAATTCAAAATGCAGACACATGCGAATGAACAGTTTTACCATGGTTTGACTTTGTAACTAGACAGGCTTCAGCAGTGTGCCGCCTCACTGGTTGCCTTGTACTTTCTGTGCTTAATTTGTGGCCATAAATCTGCTCTGTCTTGAAAGTTGAATGACACAGAGCAGATCTGCTGGATACAGTGAACAACACAGTATTGGATGTGATATGTAGGCCATGGAATATGCCATGTATTAGATGGTATATGTAATATAATGTGCACTGGTATATGACAAAATATTTTATGATAAATACACTATGTATTATATAATGTGATGTAGAATGGTATATGACCTGCATGATATGGTATGCTTGTGATAAATGGCTATAAAAAAAATAAACTTGACTTGACAGGAAATGTTAATGGGGAGAGAGAGAGAGAGGTATACTTTGTCTTAATAGCAGAGGTTTCGGCTCTGTTGTTAAAAGAATACCAGATTAGATCCGGCATGCTGCCAAGCCCACTGTGCCCTGATGTTTCACCTTGGATGGTCTGGTGGATCTTCTGTGCATGACTTGAGATTGCTGCTTACATTTTCTTATCAACAGGTTTACTGTATTTTCTGTCTTTTTTGTTGTCTTGTATGCTTTAGATGCCAGTTGATTTCGAGGAAAGAGGAGTCTGAAGGTGAGGAAGAGCACTGCCAAGACTCTGCTTAACCATGGCGGCGGGAGTAGCTGCATGGCTCCCCTTTGCCAGGGCAGCAGCAATTGGCTGGATGCCTGTAGCCAACTGCCCCATGCCTGTTGCCCCGAGAGACCACAGTAAGAGACAAGACGAGCTGATCATCCTCAACGTCAGCGGCCGTCGATTTCAGACCTGGAGAACCACTCTGGACCGTTACCCAGACACCCTGCTGGGCAGCTCGGAGAAAGAGTTCTTTTACAATGAGGAAACCAAGGAGTACTTCTTCGATCGGGACCCTGATGCCTTCCGAAGCATCCTCAACTTCTACCGGACGGGGAAGCTACACTACCCTCGCTATGAGTGCATCTCAGCCTACGATGAGGAGCTGGCCTTCTTCGGCATCATCCCTGAGATCATTGGTGACTGCTGCTATGAAGAGTACAAGGACCGGAAGAGGGAGAACTTAGAACGGCTCCAGGATGACCAGGAAGAGAACAAGGACATGAGGCTGCCCAACATGAACTTCAGGGAGACCATGTGGCGGGCCTTTGAGAACCCCCACACCTCCACCATGGCCCTGGTCTTCTACTACGTCACCGGTTTCTTCATTGCCATCTCAGTCATCACCAACGTGGTGGAGACAGTGCCCTGCGGCGCCACTGCCAATCAGAAAGACATGCCATGTGGGGAGCGCTACACGGTGGCGTTCTTCTGCATGGACACGGCCTGCGTCATGATATTCACTGTGGAGTACCTGATGCGTTTGTTCGCTGCGCCTAGCCGGTACCGTTTCATGCGCTCGGTGATGAGCATCATCGACGTGGTGGCCATCTTACCCTACTACATTGGCTTGGTGATGACCAACAACGAGGACGTGAGCGGGGCCTTCGTGACGCTTCGCGTGTTCCGAGTGTTTCGTATCTTCAAGTTCTCCCGCCACTCGCAGGGCCTGCGGATCCTGGGTTATACGCTGAAGAGTTGTGCCTCCGAGCTGGGCTTCCTCCTCTTCTCCCTCACCATGGCCATCATCATCTTCGCTACAGTCATGTTCTACGCTGAGAAGGGCTCCAGCTCCAGCAAGTTCACCAGCATCCCAGCCTCCTTCTGGTACACCATCGTCACGATGACTACACTGGGGTGAGTGAATACACATATGCATGCATACTGTATGTGTACACACACACACACACACACACACAATTAAATGCATACACACACTTTGTAAGCACCTCACTGTATGTCTCTTTCCCTATCTCTCCTTCCTCCCTCCTGTATCTCTCTCTCTCTCTCTCTCTCTCGCTATCCCTCCTCCTCTCTAACTGTGCTATATTTGTATTTGTTGTATAACTAAAACCATTGTTTGCGAAGCTCACAATTGTAATGGATGCACTAGGTGTATTTTCTCATGGATTTTTATATAAATGGAATAATTTATGAAAACCACTTTGAATTTCAAACGAGCATTAAGACAGCCTGCCCCCATACTTCAGTACACTACGGCTTATTTGAGGCTGCCAGTGTGAGTAATGATGGTACTGTAGCATTTATCTACCAGCACAAACATGGCATTCTTTGTTTGCCTCATTTAGAGCTGGCCAAATAAGGATAGAATTGTTGAGCATTTGCCGGGGCAGAGCTAATATAATGAAATTATTGCATCTGGGTACTAAAAAGATACCCTGATGCAACAAACCTTTGGTATGTTGCACTAAAGACGTGATTGCTGTGGACTGAACTAATTTTAGTACATTTATTTTGCCTTTAGATCCAAAGTTCCACATTTCATTTCTACCCCTGTAAGAAAATGATGGCCAAAACACATTCATTTTGGCTTTACAATTACCATTTTAGCCCATGCCTAAACCTAACTAACCTCACTAACTAGTTGCTTTAGTTGCCAAATCCTAACCTCACCCCACACTGGTTCAAGCTGTCAACTAATAAAACTTATTTGCGCTTCTGGCTTATGTAACATTTCAATGACATGACCCCTTAACACCTCTTAATGAGAAGCAGTTCAGTGATATAACTCGATTTTTTTTTGTGCTGTGTTTCTGGCAGGTTTCACCTCTGCTAATTGGCACTGAATTTGTGGTTTAGGTGCTAAAAATGCCGTCTGAGGAATTTATTAAACTGCATTTTAAAGTCAGATATCTCCATTGCATGCCGGGAGCTGAAGTGTCCCATGAGGGATTCTGCATCACCTTTTATATGATTGTGCTCTGCCGCTTAACCTCTCAAACAAGTCACTAACTTGCTGCAATGCAAGCATAAATGCAGTTGAATGCATTTATGCCATAGTGTCCTTGAAAATCTTCCTAAAGTTTACCTGAGGGAAGTACATTTCTCCATCCTACTTGAAGACACAATGAGAGAATAGTAGTTCCTTAGTATATGTGGTCTTAAAAGTTACTTTGGTACATTTTGATTTTTGTCTGTCACGCGAGCATGACTCATGAGCTTTCCACACAGCTGCTCCTACAATGTATATTTACCACTGGCATTCAGTGATTTCCACACAGCTTTCCTTTTAGGTAAATGTAAAACAATGTTGCTTTTTTTGAAAAAAGATGGCAGTAAGCAATAAAATCTTGGTGGCTCTACGAGTTTATTTGGGAAATAGGAATATGATTTTAAGATGTAGTGTAAGCTAGATGAAGGCAAGTGGTTACCACTGTGGCCAGCTGGGACAATGAAATTTGGTGAGTAATTAGGAACTCCCATGTGGATGTACAAATTTGCCAAAGCTGTGAATGTTATTGTCAAGTGAAAAGTCATTTCAGAAAGACTTTTGGTGGGTGTGAAAACTTTTACTTTTTTTTCCAAATGAGTGCTGCATTTAATATGGTTTTGTTCCTCTATGCTGTCTGTTGTCAGTATGCATGCAGTAGGCCTACTCATTATTCAGAATGACTTCCTCAAAGACTAAAGATGCTGGACATGAAAATGTGTGGGCTGTCACAACGCGCCTAACCTGACCCATACTACTCCAGACAGCTAATGACGTGACCTTGAGGCTTTTTTCCTCAGTATATTTCACAAAGTAGCTCAGCAGTTGCCTGTTGAGGAGAGACAGGTTTAACAACATCATTTATAGAGGACTGGATTCTTTCAAAGTTTTTATGACGGACACTGAACTTTGCTTCAGTTCTCAGCACCATGAGCTGAAAAAAACAAAACAAAAAACAAAATACTGGGTCAAAACCTACAGTTGTATATTGATTGACCACAACTGCTTTTAAAAAGCCGCCGTTTTGACCTCAGGTCTGTGAAGAGCGGCTGCATTGGACAGCAGTTTTCAAAACTCTTATTTGCACTATTAAATAGTGCCGATTTATTTTTTAGATGAAATAATTACCAAGGTTTGGACGTCTGCTTCAGTAAAGTGTGGAAGTTAATCGCCAACATGTCCAAACCCAGTTAATTAGTTAAGCCCAGTTGGTTAATTACTGCCGTTAATTATTTAAAAAGTCACTGTTTGAAGTTTTGAAGTGTGTATCGAGTAATCCAGGAAATATTTTGTATCGATGCTGTATGTGCTGACATAAGAACAACAGCCAATGGGGAAACTCAGTGACATTTATATTTGTAGGGTTTAATGTATTGATTTTTTTTTTTTTTTTTTTTTTTTTTTTTTTTTTTTGTTAGGGGTTTATTTTTGATTTTTTTAATTTTTTTTTTCTTAGCCCAGCAACACAATTAATCTGTCTTGCATGGAAGAGCTGAAAATGCTTGCTGAAGTTACCTGCTATTTGATTCACAGGTCATTGTCTGAAAGTTTTTGCTTTTTTTTTTTTATCACAGAATGGAAATGCCAAGGTGAAAGCGTTATGGAAATTGAAGCCCTAAACAATGAGTTTTAGTGTGGAGCCATTATGCCCAGCTCACAATAGGCAGCACCACTGAGTGTCTGTCTACAGCTCTAACAATAGTGATCCTCATCACTAACCAAGGACAGTAATTTGCAGTCAGGGCAGCCATGACGATAAATGTTCACGGCTCACTCAGTGGTGTTGAAGTGTTTAAATTCAACATGTTTCCCCCCCCATACAAAACAATCCCAGTGTTTATCAGCTCTGTGTACCCATAGCAGCTGTGGGACTTCAGATTGTTGAAAAGTAGCAGATCCAGTGTTTGAATATATAAATTCAAAACCAGTTCTGCAGCAGACCTCATTTCAAGACTGCATGCAACCTTGAAGAACATTTTTTTTCAATACTATATGCTTTGCATATAGAAACAGCCACAGCCATTTTGATTTCCTGGGTGCAAATGCCCTTAAACAAGGGCAAAGCCGGAGTTCTCAATGTGAGAATCCAATAATTAACTGCTATGGTGCAGTACAATATGGGCATTTACCACTTTTAATAATCAATCTAAGATTTCTATGTACCATCCTAAAAATAAACCCTGAGTTTGATTTGCCTAGTTAGAATGAGCAAGTAAAAAAATACGAGGAAGTGTGGTGCAGTGTTTGTTTTGTTTGTACAGTAGCACTTCAACCCACACAAACAGAAAAACAGCACATAAGTGAAAAAAAGATAGTTCTTCAACTAGAAATGCTGGTAAGTGGTCTCCCCCATGCCCCCAGGTTCTCTAATTCACAGTAAAGAGGGCTAATCTGTGCATAATGGCAGATATTTACAAGTGGACCTGAAGCAGCCGTGTTCCCTGCTGGCCGCCTGTCACTCTCCTCACCTGCTGAAGGGACATATGCTCAGGTGATGAGGTCACCATCCTCCTACTGCATCGTGTCAATTAGCACAGAAAACAGCGGGGAGGGGGAGCAAGTCTAACTTCATCACAGTGACAGGATATTTTAACAGCAAATTCTTTTTAAAAATGAACATATATTATGTTCCTTTGCTTTTTTCAGTCCTTTTACCTCTAACTGAGCTCCCTTAGGTATTTTTCTCCAGTTTATCTCTCTTAATTATGAGTCCCAATGTGCATTTGTTTTCGATGGAGCTGTGTGTGTGTGTGTGTGTGTGTGTGTGTGTGTGTGTGTGTGTGTGCGCTACAACCACACAGTTAATTGCAGTAAATACCGTCACGATGCAAAGAAGTGAAGCGATTTACAGCCAATAATCCATAGGATAATAGATTTGTTGTAAATTGCATCCCTGCCTCATTAAGTTTCCACCTCATCCCTGCTTGACTGGGCCAGCCTGATGAAGCAGGGATGCAGAACATGCCATAGACCAGTCTATGCCTCTGTAGCATACAGCAAGGCTAATCAAAAAGCATAATACTGGTTTCTAAATCAACGTCAGTTTCAATTTCCAAATCACAGCAGGCCTCCGAATTTCATTGGGCATCCTAATGTAAACAAGGCAATCGGCAGTATTCCTACAGTATTCATTGCATTAATCGGGTTAGGGTAGGGAGTATTTAACACACAAATAGAAACAAAAATGACTGTAACAGGTTATTAATGTTGAAAAAGGTGAATTTTTCTTGATTAGCTCAGCAGCGTACAAAAATAAAAATAATGTCATGCTTGTGAACAGAACCATGTGTAAACTTAATTTGACATCTTGTCTGACACACACACACTTTAACACATCGAATCGGACTCACACACACACACACACACACCTACACACACACATGCACACACATACGTTGCCTTTGATCTTGTCATGCCTCGCTGACCTGGCTCACCGCGTCCCCTCTGTGTCTGCGTGAGCCCAGACAGCACAGCGCAGCAAGGTGGGTAATGGGCTGGAGCCGAGGGCCCGGGGAGGGAGATGAGGGGGAAAGGGACTGACTGGCTGTATAATCATGTGCTTTCACTGTCCAGGAACAGGGGTGTTAAATCAACCTCAGGTGGCTGATAAAAGGATCTGGATTGAATCTCAGCGAGGGCTGTTCCCCGCGGCTGCATGCCGCTGTCGCTGTCGGAGCCAGCCGGATACCCGGTCATTGGCAGCAGCGGGACAGGATCC
This sequence comes from Myripristis murdjan, assembly GCF_902150065.1. Lineage (NCBI taxonomy): Eukaryota > Metazoa > Chordata > Actinopteri > Holocentriformes > Holocentridae > Myripristis > Myripristis murdjan. The sequence continues at coordinate 12,542,278 of NC_043984.1, read as the reverse complement.
AAAAGATTGATGAGGAAGGAGAAAGCCCTTTCTTCCCCTCTCTCTCTAGCTATCTTGCTCTCCCTTCTTCCTCCCTCCCTCCCCTTCTTCTTCACCCCCCTCAGTCTCTCAGGGGGACAGCTATTTTGAGAACATGGGCCGCGTGTATGATAGGGAGTTATCTGTTTCAAATGTAATCTGATACACGATGCTGGCACAATAGATGGGAATAGTCATTTTTACCTGCATGATGTGCGCACTGACAGCAAGGGTTCACTCACTCGTACGCCACTGGCTCTCCCAAGTCTCCCACGCCGGTAAAAAAAACATTATTAACCCAATAATGAAAGAAATATTAATGAGGTGTGCAGTGAAATCTGACTCGGGTGTTATAATTAGAGTGATTCTCCCAGTTGTAGAGTCCTGGTCCTGGACGAACGCTCGCTCTGTAGCAGAAAGTGAGAGAAAATGTTGTTATGCATGTAGGTCATGTTCCCGTCTCTGCCTTAATCAGTGGCTATATATAATCTGCTTCTTCCTTCAGAGAGACTTTTAGCTCGCTCTCCTCTGTGTTTTCTGTTCAACATCTCTATTAGAAAAAGTGGACTGGGCCTAGGGGCCAAAGGCAGAAAAAGCGAGGTCAGAGGTGTGCTGCTTTGGATCCACAGAAACTCTGATGCCTGGTTGTTGAAACTGAGCAAACTGCCCATGAAGGGAGGGGCTGAGAGAGGCCGCACAAACTCACTCCCTTTTTCACTGCATCGCGTCAGTTTCTTCACACTGTTTCATGCATAACGCATGCGCTCATACATTTGCATGATGCTCACACATCCACATTTACACACACACACTTTAACTTTTGGAAATTGGCATATTTCCATCAACCAGCTAGGGACAACTGACATGTTTCATGCATCTGTTCTTTTTTTCTCACTGGAATTGCTGTCTGTCATGAAAATTTTAGAATATGTAAATGAGGTTAATTGTCTACCCTGACCGCTGATCCCCATGGCATTGTGGGAAACTGAGCCGTCTGGAGCAGTTTGCTTGCCGACAATAAGTAAACCAATGACCTGACTCCTGGTTTCAGTGAAAGGTGATTACGTCTTTCTCTGCATTTTAACATTGGCACCAGACTCTTTCAGTCTAAATGGTCCTCACATCAATGTTATTTTACATAGTGCATCTTTAACACTGGGTAGAACAAACGTCTGTCTTATGACGAGAGTGGATGAATAGTCATTTTGAGTATTTGTCAGTTGTTGCATCATACATGCGTTATCTTAGCAGCTGTGCAGCTTTTCATCTGAGAGACATGGGAAAAGCTGTTGTGATGTGTGGGTTTTCCTCCACAACTTTCTCTTGAACCCAAACTAGACCAAAAACATTTCTCACCATTTTCAATTAATTGCTGTCTAAACAAACAAACTCTATTTCTAGCCCAGTATCTTCAGCTTATCTTTACAATTAATGATTTACAATTAAGGATTATTGTATAATGGAAGTGAGAAGTTTGCAGGGGGTTCGAGGATGGAGTAAATGCCTATTAATTCCTGAATGGCATACATCATTGTGTTAATAATTCAAGATCAGTGCGCCTAGTTGAAACAGAACTGAGATGTAGTGCTGCATGTTTTATAAATCATCAGAGGTTAGGGAGAATGGTGATTCTCAATGGCAGCCTACTTTCAAAAAGAATTAATGGAACATTTTGTTGCCCCGCAGAACCCCTGAGGTCAAAATGAGCACATCTTGTACAAAAGTATAAATATTTCTGCCTTTATCTGGCCAAGAAGCTCTTGGAACCAATTTCCCAACACAAGGCTATTTAATAAAACCTTTCTAATGATAGCTGTGGAATTTAATTTAGCTCCAACAGAGGTTCATTTAACACCTAAACTCATTTAAAAAGAATTATACATATACAGAGGATAGGGGCATCTGGAATGCTTAACGACCTCTGTTCTCTCACGTCGTCCCTCTTTCTGTCTCTGGTTGGTGAAAAAATCAAGTCTTATGCCTGTTTACCACCTGTTTACAGAAATCTCAGTAAACAACAAAATAAAATGTTTAGATTTTCCATTTAGCCACTCATATTATGGCCATTAAGTTGACTAGGGAGAAACCGTGTATGTATGAACCTGAGACCATTATGTCGGTTAGATTACCTGAGCATTCTGGTGAGTTTTCTCATTCTGCAGATACTTTCCACTGTCAGTGACTGATTTTCTCTCTTTCACAGCACTAACTGTTGCAGACATCACCTCACCGTATAGAATTCTTCAGATTCTTCTTTTGGGGTTGAGCAGCAGCAGCAGCTACGTCTGACCGTGAACCATACAGGGGTTACAGTCACACTGACAAGCAAAAGCAGCAGTTTCTCCACTTCTCTGTGCATTCAAAGCATGAACACGTGCTAAAGGTCCTGCATGTAGGATTTTAGCATCGATAAATGACATTGCGGTTTATACTTAGGCTTAATTAGCCTACAAATAAGACCATGACGTAGAAGTCTGATAACCTCTTCCTCTCTCCTTGTATGCAAACGGTTCATGCACTGTTCTTTTAGTCACATGCTTTTTAGGGGCGTGGCAGCGTACATTTTACTGATGTGACAATAAGTAAGCAGATAAACTTCAGGGTCACTGTCAACATGGATGAACGGTGATGGAGACTCTTTGCACTCTTGCCTCGCTTTGAGATGATCATGTCACAGCTAATGTGCAAATGCGATTTACCCGTCACAGGTCATAGGTCATAAATCACCTGTCAGGATAGCTTCTGTGTCAGTGGCTGCATGTTGCATCTTTTTTGTATTGTGAAATACAAGAAGGGTTTTTGTCAGTCGCTGTCATAACAGAGCCAAGTGTTGTTGCGGGTAGAACTTAAGCATTGCTCTGTCTGCACTGATTTCCATTGCAGCCAACTCCGCGTTCACTGGACCGAATGACAAACCGGTCCACACGGCGCCCTGAGCACTCCATGCAAAAGTTACAATAGTTACAGTTTTTCAGCACGAAAAATGCCAAATGCAAGGCATTGGTAGTGGAGTTTCTGTCACAAGGCGGACCCAGATTCTGGACTCCAACATCAGGACACGGAGTAAAAGCTTGTTGAGGGAAGGAGTATTGGAGGGAGGTGACATGGAAATGGCAAGGAAAGGCAGAGAGAGGATGGAGAGTGGCTGTAGCCAGACTTGGCAAGATGTGGTGGACAGACGAGGGAGTCGTGGCAATGGATGGCTGACAGGAGGCAGTGGCAGGCGGGCAGGTTAGGAAAGGCAATCATGAGGCACAGGGAAAGAGAAAGGTTGCTTAGTTCAGGCAACAAATAATGAACACAGGAGATCAAAACAGCATCACACACATGCACCATATCCATCTAAATGCACCTTAAACATCCATGAACATGTTTTTATATATACAGGAAGATTATTTTTGGCATTTCTGCTTTATTTGATTGTGACAGTAGAGAGGCCAGATTCAAACTTGGGCCACATATCAAGGACATGCCTTGATACGTGGAAGGATCTCCAAATATCCTTAAACCTCATCATGGTGACAGTAAGCAACAGGGTTTATAGGAAACGTGGTCTTAATTTTATGACCCACAAAATGCTTTACTCTTTGCTCTTTAGCTGGGGTTTCTGTGGTAACATAACAAATGGTGGCATGGTATATCCTTTCTTGCTGCTCTCAGTCCATTACACATTTCCCAAGTCGGATCACTCCCTCAGAGTGTAGCAGGCTAATGAAATAAGATGGCCGCTTTCAGTTAGCAGAGTGGCCTTGGTGTGCTGGCACAGACACTCAGACAGGTGTGTGTGTGTCTGTCTTTGTGTATGTGTGTGCAGATCAGTGATTGACAATGTTAATAAAAAGGTTAATAAAAAAGGGGAAAGTGTTGAGAGGTTCAGGGAAGGGAAAGACAAAGTACAAAACAAGGAGAGAAGGGGAAAGAAGATGCAGGAATGCAGGATAGGGATCAAAAGGAGGGGCATGGGAAGGGAAGGGGGCGATAAGAGAAGAGAAAAAGGAACAAAGGAATGAGGGAAAATGGAAGTAAATGATGAGGACAGAGAACCAAGGATTACTGAAGAGGACCTTGGAAAGGAAAGGAATGGAAAGGAAAGGAAAAGAAAGGAAAGGAAACGAAGCAAATACAAAAACCTCCCCAAAAAAAGAAGAGATGCTATCAATTGAACATCCTCCGACATGCCATCTGAAGACATTTGTATCAGGGCGCAAGGAAGAACCTTGAATGACACGGCATGCTCTGTCCTCCGAATGAGCGGGATATTTTTAGATCCATGGCCCTTATCTCACCACACAGCTGGCAAGGGTTTGGCTCAGGTACACAGAGAAAGGTAAAGGAAAGGTACTAATAACCTTCCATGTGCTGTGAAGGAGGATACACACTGCCAGACAGTGACAGTGGATACAGTTACAGTGTCAGAAAGAATAACCAGAGTTTACAGAGAATTAAACTTCAGAAAATGTGAAGTACAATAATGCATGAGTGGAAGAAACTTTTCATTGTTTTAAAGTGCTTCACATTCTTTTTTACTGAACTTGCAGTCAATTAGAGCTGCTGATGTAACACTGTTGTTTTAGCTGCCCCTGTATTGCTGTGTCATGCATGTTATGTGTATGTGTGTGTATGTGTTTGTGCACGTACGCCTGCTTCTGTGTGCATATGCAAGCGTGTGTATCTGCATGTATATCTGCATCTACCTTAGCCCCGGGTGTATTTAGCTACCTGACATTATAAATAATGCTACCATGTTTATTTATGGTTTCCATTACACTCTCAAACGCAGCTCTGGGATCCAGTCACAAGCCTTCCTCTTCAACCCGGCTTTAAATACCAATTTATATGCAGGCAGAGTTCAGCAGAGATTTTCTTACATTCATTTGAATAAAGTATTTAGTTTTCTCTCCAGTAGCAGAAGTGAAGGAGAAGATGTCGTTCTGTTTCATTCAAGCATTCATGAAGCAGGTTATAACATCCATTAGCCAGAATGAGCTTTCTGATTGGATCACAAAAGCAATCACCATTTGTGCCACGACTTTGTTATGCCATAGACACATATTAACATTCAAGGACTCTTTTACACATAAATAGTGCCATCCAAAGTAGACAGCACACAACAAAACGCTGCTGTGATTGTTTGTTTGGGGATGTCGCCTGAATTGCAAATTACATTAACAGTGCCTTAATAATTATGCACTTGTCTGGTTTCAAGAAACATGACAGTTTCTGAAGTTACCATATTGCAGCAAAACATTTTTTAAAATTAATTTTTAGACATCAGGCTTTGCTATTGCCGCTGTTTGTATGATGAATGCAATAGTTTATTTCATGTAAGGTTTGTTTGAGCTTTTTACGCACCGTTCTGAACCAGAAAGTGTATTCATGTTCACCTGAATACTCTCCTAGTCACCTTTTGTGTAGTTTTCTATGTAGTTCTACATGGTGTGATTCTGCACAATCAGAGACCAAAATCTCAAAATGCAGCAGAAACTGAATTGTCCTTGGATGAACACATAGACAACATTTTTGAACACTGAATTTAGACTTTCCTCCCAAGGTTTGTGAAGATCCAGAGTCTAGCAAGATGAAAACTGATCTCTGAATTAAAAAGTATGTTTTGTATGCTACATTTTCAGTTTTCCCATTATTTTTTTTACTGCAAATAAATAAATATTGGTCAAAGTAATAATCAATGATGTAATGTACTACTGTCTGAAAGAGGGAGTCTTTTTTGGGAGAAAAAAAAAAAACTTGTATAAAAAGAAGATGCACTGACAGTTGCTCTCAGCAGCATCAGCAGCTTGTTGAAAGAAACAGAAGCAGTTAGCATGAGCCGTGATTGCCAAAATGACTGAATACCCGGACAGGGTACCTTCAGAAACTCATACTTGATAGGTAGAAAATCCAAGGGGGGGAAAACAGAGTAATATTCACTCACTGGAAGGCAAATGTGTGAAAAAAGCAACCATTTCTGAACCAAAAGTGGAGTGAATATCAGCATTGTGTTTCCAATATGAAAAACACTCCAGGATGAGAAGGGATGGTGATGCATCTGTGGCTGCTCTCAGCCTGAGTAACTTTATTATTATGTTGGGCCAGTGCCTAGATTGAGTTGCAGCATGTTAGATACTGTATATTGCTAAGTACTAATGTAGCCCTGTATTGCTAATGTTACTGTACGCAGTTCCTGCAGCAGTATTGGGAAGGTTGTCTCCAGGTGGGACAAGTCAGAATTCTTGGTGTAGTAATGGACCCAGACCAACATTTTACCAACCACATTAAGGCAACAACAAAAGCAGCCTACTTTTATCTTAAAAATATAGTGAGAAAGGACTTACGTCTCCGCAGGACTTAGAAAAACTTATCCATGCATTTATTTTTAGTAGGCTTGACTACTGTAACGGTGTCTTCACAGGCCTCTGTAAAAAATCAGACATGCAGCTCATTCAGAACGCTGCCGCTAGAAACTAAGAAAGTGGAGCACATCACTCCAATTCTCAGATCACTGCACTGGCTCCCTGTGTCTCAGAGGAGTGATTTTAAAATACTGCTGCTGGTTTAAAAAGCACTGAATGGTTAAGGGCCAAAGTACATTTCTGATCTGCCACGACGCTGCGAACTGTCCAGACCTCCCCGGTCGTCTGGGACGGGTTTGCTTACTGTTTCCAGGCTCAAAACAAAACATGGTGAAGCAGCTTTTAGTTTCTGTGCACCACATGTCTGGAGCAAGCTTCCAGCAGATCTGAGGTCTGCTCCAACTCTCAGATATTTTAAATCCAAGCTTAAAACTTTACTGTTTGCTTGTTACTCTTTACTAGATTGTCCACTGTAACTGTAGCTTTTAAAAAAAAAAAAAAAAAAAAAAGTATTCTTCTTTTTTTAACTTATATTTAACTGTCTTTTAAAGTTTGTTTTTATGCCTTATTCTTATTTCCTTAATGTTTTTTAATCTTGTTTTTATGTTTTCTTAAATTTTATGTAAAGCACTCTGAATTGCCTTTGTTTGAAAGTTTCTATACAAATAAACTTGCCTTGCCTATGTACAGTATTGTCAGGTCGGCTTGTTTCTTAATGTTAATGAGTAACTGTGTGTGAGGATAATGGTACTTTAGAAAGTGCTGTAGTCATCATGCCAGATGTTTCATGGATGTGTATACACTCATGTGATAAATGACTTTTTTGTTTCCTCTGCGTTCTACTTTTTTTTTTTCTTGTAGGAGAGTTTAGAGCCTTTACTTTTCTTATCATATGCATAAAAACAGTCTAGATATAATTCCTAAGAGAAAATGTAGGAGCTTTACAGAGGGCATAGGCAATGAATTAATTGTATATACTGTATACAGATATGGGATTGTAAATGCATGTTTATGTCGGGGAAAAAAAAATAATTTCAAAGATTACCACTTCAGGAGATTTAAATGCCTTCATTAAAGTATGGGCTCCATTCAGAGTTGTTATCCTCCATCAGACAGACAGGCTGCTCCATCTCTGGCCACATGAATGTGCTTTTTCTCATTTGAAGTGAATCAACAGCTGCGGATGCCAATTATGTTGAGATCTCTAGGCTGTGGTGACCCCTGTGTCTTCACCGGATTAGAAACTTCTCCAAGGCGTGTTAGCCTCATATGAGCACGGTTGCTTTTTTTCCTTACAACTTGGTGTTTTGAGTCCAGTTGCTGGTAAAACAAGGTGTTTACCCATCATTAGCAGCTAAATAGATGAGATGGAAAAAAAAAGAGTAGGAGAAGCAGTGAGGGAAAGGTGTAAGCATTCACTCCTCTTGACAGCTCATTCCCCATAAAGATTCAGACTCGCTGATGATACTATCAAGAGAAACATATTACTTTACCCCAAATAATCTCAATTATCTATCCTAAGCAATTATTATGTTTATATCTCTCTTGATATCATCTGTTTATCTAGTTATCTATCATCTGAGAGATGAGATCGGAGAGTGAGAGAAAGGAAATACATAGAAAGCAAATAATCAAAATTAAATTATTAATCATTTAGGTACACAGTTAACAAGAACAGTGCACAACAGTGTAACAGATTAATCTTTCATTTTTAGCTTGGGCATTTAAGATGCAAGAGCTTACTTGCTTTAATTTGCTGATATTCACTGTCAGGTTGTCCTGCTCTTAGTGTCTTCAGGCTGAAGGACAAAATGTAGCCTTGTTCTGTGAAAATCATGGCACCTTCATTCATTTACTTTATTTTTCAGCATAAATTGTACCCAAATGGAAGCTTCATTTCCAGAATATTCTCTCCAGGTGTTGGTGATGTTATTGTTGATCATGGTTGTGGTGTGCTGTGCTGAAGTAGCGGTGATGAAAGTGTATTTGCAAATCACAGACAAATAGCAGCATTTGATAAATATCCCTAGGAAAAGGTTTTTATTTATTCATTATTACTGCGCGCACATGCCATGATGTTTGATTTTCTACTCTCTGTTTCTGCAGCCTTGAAATCAAAGTGCGGTGTTTTGGGCTCCTGTTTTGACAGAATGCTTTCATTGTTTTAGTGAGAAGTACATGCATTATGCAGTTATATTTTCATGTAAATTATGTATGTGCAGTGATGGTGCTGTGTTATCACAAAGGAGACTTTTTAGTGTGAACGGATCAACTGAAACAGAGCAATCACAGCTTCTGTTTGGAGAGTGATGGATGGTGACCTGGGTCGCAGACTTCCAGCTGACCTTTTGTTGGCAGTTATGCTGCTTAATCACATATTTATCTGAACTTCACATGAGCATTTGCTGACACATAATAATTATGCCAGAGCTCTGGTCCAGAGTTTTGCCATTGCAGTGCATTGTCCTTTGCATACACACATCCTCTTGTAAATAGAGATTATAACCTCTTTGAAGAGAATTATGTGCATCAGTGATGCTTTGATGAGGTTTATTCTGAGTGACTTTGAACTAACTGCACACTCTCGCGCCCCTAGTCTCTCACACCCCGGTATATTCTTTAATACAGGCACACACAAGCTTTATCTGAGCAAAAATTACTGTGTGGGTGAACACTGTGAACCAAAGAATGAAAGACTTTTATTGTAGTAGCATGCGACATTAACCAAGTTTCAGCAAGATCAGTACAAAATGATATCGACTTAGTTTTCCTGTGCCTAACACTGCGTCTTACCGTTGGTTATGATTTGTAAACACAACATTCAAAGCCAGCCTCTCCTCCCTGGCTATGCTAACCGCCAGCAGCGAGTTTTTATTTCTTAGGATGGCAACAGAATGAAATAACCAACCAAAATGTAACATTGCCATCCTAGGAAAATAAATTGGCCCACTGGCACCTACCTGTCCAACAGAAAACAGACTGACACCGTGTTGTTCTTCATCCTCATCCTCTCCCACAGTGCTCGCCAGCAGGTGAAAGACAAGTTGTGGATCGAGCTTTGTCCACATGGCATTTTGCCTCACTATATTTCCTTTTTTCTGCGGTCCTTGTCACAGTTTTCGTAGCTTCCTATTGGATGTCGTGCTATCAGTCTGGCACTGTGTGCTCTTACTGGCTGGGAGCCACACGGCCACTGCCCAAGGGCGGACACCCAGAAATGTCCCGAAAACAGCAAAAAAAGAAAATCCACATGGAGGGCAGGGTCTCTGGAGATACACACACCAACACACATTTCAAGTGGGATATAAATATTGATTATTTTCACATGAGTCAATACATTGTTTATGAGTAAAATCCTACTCACTCTGCCTTTAGCTATCTATATGACACAGGAGCCACATTTTCACATGTGTTTAGTCTTCATCCAGCATCATCCACGTATTCATTTTCAATCGGGCCAAAATCTTCTGAGCCCATTTGTTCTCTTAAAACTCTGTGCCGCCCACAGGTAAGCACAGTTCCACCCAATGTCATAACGGTTGCCAAGGACAACTGTTCCAGGAAGCACTGCCTCCCTGTGCATACAGAACAGCTGATGATTTAAGCTGTGCATCTGATTCATGGGAGGAATCGAGTTTTCTAACAGTGAAGCATTGTGTTGAGTGGACAGTATGGACAGTTCCTTTGTGTTTGTGTTTCCTTGTGTTTTTTTCCAACATCCCTGTTCAGAACTCAAACTTACATTGAGGCTCTGAGGAGAGAGTGGACTCAAAGGAGGGCACATGCTTTGGATAGTCATAGTGACCAAACTGTTGGCAACTGTTGAGCTCAGCCTGGCAGTCGTTTAGAGTTTAAAATATCAAGCTGACAAAAAGTGGACATTGCCGGATATACAGTGCATTGACAGTTCAGCCAGAGGGATCTATATCTTCCACCAGGCAACACAGCAGTGACCCGGCCAGAGTCGGGCCCGCGGTTTGGACCACGGATCAAACTAAATGGCAAACTTTCACAGCGCTCCTGCTGCCTTGGTTTACAGCAGTGCACCTCTGGAGGTTGTGTTTTATCCGCAGATGTGAGGCATCTTTATTCTTTGTGTGTTGAGCTCTCAAACTGAGGTGAAATTGTTTACGTGAATGCCAAACTCACACCTCAGTGTACGCTACAGCCGGAAATAAAAAAAAAAGAGAGAGAGAGAGGTGTCACAGACCTTTAGAGTGAAATGGAGAACACAGAGAGTCGATGTTTTAAGCAATTTCTGTGTATGTGAACTTCGTTGTTACATACTAATGTTGAACTGTCAAGGCTGTCAATAGGATTCAGTCTTTGTTCCCGGCACTTTCCACACAGTTCGACAATGACAGTGGAATTCTAAAAATACTATGGCGTGTGACAGCTGCTCACTTCCCCCTTCTCACACGTTTTAGCTCTTTTCAGTCTCTGCCATTGTGTCATAACCACAGTAAGGGTTATTTACCTCAGAAATACAGGTCCTATATAAACTTTAGTCAAACTGCCTCTCAAAGAGACGTGTTTCCATAACTTTTACCCTAAACCTTTCCCTTTCGCTGTTTGTTAATGTGGATATAGGTAAATGTGGAATCTAATATAATATTTAAGACAATCCATTGAAATTAGGACTGCCCATATAACACATTTAAAATATAATCAAGAAGTCCATAGCGATAGCTATGGACTAGTAAATTGAGCAATTCTTCATGTCGACCTACGATTTCTGTCCATTTCCAAGTAATCCTTTGTAAACAGCAGCTGGGATTGGCAGATTGGTTGCCCTAGAGATGATTAATAGGACAATCATGTGCTATGAGTGCACATTAATTTGAATACTAAAGGCCATCATTAAAAAAGAAACAAACAACAGATGTATAGAACCTGTCAAACATTGTGTGATATGACTTGCCAGAGGTCGACATCGATCATGTCTTTAAAGAGGCAGGACGAAGATTTTCCTCTGCAGTGAAATCATCAGATGGTTATGGGAGATTAACCATAATTTTGGACAACTCTACCCGAGGCAAAAACCATACAGCATCTCATTTTCTAAGTAAATATACAGGCACAGCTGATGTATTTATTTCTACATCAATATCAGAAATTCTTTCGGGAATAGCCAAAGTTAAATTAAGTTTAAAAATATAGAATAAAGCGTGACTATGAAAGTCAAGCTAACTTGAAAATGTGATCCACAGTTGAGCGAGCATTCATGTGGTTTTGTTATTTTCATTAAAGTGTTTGGGACTAGCTCCTCATAACAGCCAGGCGGTGTGTGTGCAGTGGCTTCTTTGGTTGAGTGGTTGTTTGGTTGATTTGTTTGTTCATGTGAACAAGAACATTTTGCCATGCATAGTGCTGAAGGGAATAACAGCATGCTCTCTTTAAGTGACACATAGCAGGGTCAGTATAGCAATTTTATTTATTTATTTATTTTCCAAGGATGGCAAAGTCATTTGAGTGGTTGTGTTGGCTTATTGGTTGACGTCCGGGTTAAGGTAAGGGTTAAGCATAAATTGGGCATGACTAAGATTAGGAAATGTCTGTAGAAAATAAATACAAATAAATTAACTTATGACTTCCCCGTTCTAGGGTGAAAAAAATGCATGACATTTGTTGTGCATTTTCAAGCTCCATTTCTCCTGGGAAAGCCACACCTGGGTGATGTCGGGATGCACACTAAAAATGTAGCATGAAAAGTCACAAAATACTTCACACTACTTTAAAAAAAAGTTCCTAAATGATATTGTGATTACAATTTTTCAAAAACTACTTTAAGATCAGCTTAACACTCCTGTAACTACAAACAGTCATACGTAGATTTAGGGAGAAATCAATTTCCTGAGCTGAAAGAATGAAATGTCAGTATAAGAATCATCAAATTTGAATCAGATGTGAGCCTCAGACTGAAACAATGCATTTGTTGTTTTCTTGCATTCAGCAGATTTAGTGCTATTCTTTGTAAAGTTATTTCAGTAGAGCTGTGAAAAGGCTTCCTCGTGTATGTGGGATTGTGTGTGATATAGACTCAGCTGAACATTACAGGTCAATAGTTTCTAGTCATTCAGTTTACAGTCTTAAGTCAATGCATGAATACATTTAAAAAAAAAAAAAAATCCTCAAGTTGGTGCTGGTGGAGTTTACAAAATCAACTTTAAAGCAAGAATTATAGATCACCGTAGCAGAAACTGTTCCATTCTTGGTCCCATTTTGTTGTCCACTCTTCTTGGACATATAATTCTCCAACAGTTGTTATGAATCAATACAAGATGGAAATGTTGGGGGCCCCAAAATGTTTGGTGGTGGATCTGTTTGGCCCAACACATGCAGCTTTAAATAAAGCAATGGAAGTCTACAGTTCAAAACAGCGGCCAGAAAGAGAACCATCCAATTTTTTCCAATTTTTTTTTTTTTTTTAAAGTCGAAAGATATATTTGAAAAGTCTTGTTGTAAGGTCTTGCTCATCATTTATTGATGTGGAAAAAGTTATCTTATTGTATCTGTTTGAGCTTTACAGCTCCCTCTCATCTGCAGCTTGTTCAGAAAACACAAGTTACTGGAATCTAAAGGAGAGATGATTTTATTCCCATTTTAATCTCAAGCTTTTGCTTTCAAGGCCATTAAATTAAATATTGCTCTTCATATGTTATAGTGGTATTCTTGCTTTGTTTGTTTTAAGTCCATTGTGGTTGCTGAATTTTTCCAAGCGACTCATTATGAGCCAGCCGTGTCAGATGCACTTTTGGCCTAATGTAATGATGTGCTTAGTGACCCTGGGGCAAATGTAAGGGGTGCATGCAGTCCAGCTGCACTAAGCCAATGATATTTTATTAATTAATTCATTTATTTATTTCATGTGTGGGTGGTGGGCCAGCCTACTCCGATTGTGATTAGTGGAAATTACTGTTTACAAACTCAAAATCCTATAAAGCCGTTTAAAAATTTGCATGGATTTGTTTTCCGCACGGCTGCCACCTCAAATCTAACCATTACTTCTGCCATTGATTACTGGTGTTTACAGCCTCAGGAGAGCCCATCTCTGCTGGTTTCATCTGAATCGCCCTTGATTTAATAATTTAAGGCACATTTTGATCAAGAAGGAGGGAGAGGTTGGAGCCACGCTCACATTAAATAATAGACATTTTTCTTTTCACACACTGTACCTTCTGGAGTTGTGTAAATACCAAATGATGCGCTGTTCCACGGAGCGGTCAGAGCACAGGCTCGGCTCCAGACCGTCACGCCTGCATGTGAGGGCTTCTTGGCGCTGCCAGGCATCAGTGATGAGCTGTCACACACTCTCCAATCACTGACCTGGATCTGGTAAATTTACCTGCCAAAGAAGACCCAATTTTACAGGGCTGTTCAGTTCTGCTGCTCATTATGCTTTTTTTCTCCGGATCTCTCCTTTCTCTTTCCTAACCACGGGTGTGCCACAGCAGGTTTGGTTAAGATGACCAAGCTAAAATGAGATGAAGTGCCATATGGAGCTCTGCCATCATTTTGCCTGAAGACAAGCTCTCAGCTGGCTCATTTTCAAAAAAAAAAAACAAAAAAAAACAATGATCATAATAATAATAATTGGCCGAGCTGGGCCAAATCGAGGAGCACGTTTGTTTCTGTATGCTATATTGGTCATTAATGTGAGAAACATTTATTTGTATTTTACACACTAATGGCTGTATCTGTTTTCAGTCAACAGTCTGAGAAAAAAAGAGAAATTTAATTAGGAAATGGTTATTTTATACAGAAAACAATAAAGTTGTTCTGTCTCAATTGTATTTGCTTATTTCCTAATTATGGCTGAGCGAATCGGTTATTCTACAAGATAATTTCTTACTTTATTGTCAGCAGTTACTACCAGTCTGTCCTGCATGCATCCCTTTACTGTGTTATCTTCATAGTCTGTGGTTATGATGTTTTTATCCCTACTGTTTGCACTTTCATTATAGCGAATATCTGTTTGTTTGTTTGTTTTGTTTATTTTTTGTTTTTTGTTTCCTTTTTTTTAACAATTGGTCTGCTACAAAAAGTTTCCAAAATGTATTTATATATATATGTGTGTGTATATATATATATATATATGTATATATATATATATATATATGTATATATATATATATATATATATATATATATATATATATATATATATATATATATATATATATATATATACAGTACAGGTCAAAAGTCATTCAATGCGTTTTCTTTATTTTCATGACTATTTACATTGTAGATTCTCACTGAAGGCATCAAAACTATGAATGAACACATGTGGAGTTATGTACTTAACAAAAAAAGGTGAAATAACTGAAAACATGTTTTATATTCTAGTTTCTTCAAAATAGCCACCCTTTGCTCTGATTACTGCTTTGCACACTCTTGGCATTCTCTCGATGAGCTTCAAGAGGTAGTCACCTGAAATGGTTTTCACTTCACAGGTGTGCCTTATCAGGGTTAATTAGTGGAATTTCTTGCTTTATCAATGGGGTTGGGACCATCAGTTGTGTTGTGAAGAAGTCAGGTTACTACACAGCCGACAGCCCTATTGGACAACTGTTAAAATTCATATTATGGCAAGAACCAATCAGCTAACTAAAGAAAAACGAGTGTCCATCATTACTTTAAGAAATGAAGGTCAGTCAGTCCGGAAAATTGCAAAAACTTTAAATGTGTCCCCAAGTGGAGTCGCAAAAACCATCAAGCGCTACAATGAAACTGGCACACGAGGACCGACCCAGGAAAGGAAGACCAAGAGTCACCTCTGCTTCTGAGGACAAGTTCATCCGAGTCACCAGCCTCAGAAATCGCAAGTTTACAGCAGCTCAGATCAGAGAGCAGATAAATGCCACACAGAGTTCTAGCAGCAGACCCATCTCTAGAACAACTGTTAAGAGGAGACTGCACCAATCAGGCCTTCATGGTCAAATAGCTGCTAGGAAACCACTGCTAAGGAGAGGCAACAAGCAGAAGAGATTTGTTTGGGCCAAGAAACACAAGGAATGGACATTAGACCAGTGGAAATCTGTGCTTTGGTCTGATGAGTGCAAATTTGAGATCTTTGGTTCCAACCGCCGTGTCTTTGTGAGACACAGAAAAGGTGAACGGATGGATTCCACATGCCTGGTTCCCACTGTGAAGCATGGAGGAGGAGGTGTGATGGTGTGGGGGTGTTTTGCTGGTGACACTGTTGGGGATTTATTCAAAATTGAAGGCACACTGAACCAGCATGGCTACCACAGCATCCTGCAGTGACATGCCATCCCATCCGGTTTGCGTTTAGTTGGACCATCATTTATTTTTCAACAGGTACAAATCAAGAGCAAATCAATCAGAGCAAATGGGTGGCTATTTTGAAGAAACTAGAATATAAAACATGTTTTCAGTTATTTCACCTTTTTTTGTTAAGTACATAACTCCACGTGTTCATTCATAGTTTTGATTCATTCAGTTAGAATCTACAATGTAAATAGTCATGAAAATAAAGAAAACGCATTGAATGAGAAGGTGTGTCCAAACTTTTGGCCTGAATGCTGCCTTTATAGCCTTTGCTGCCTTTTGTGTATGCCTATTTATGTATGTCGTATCAATAAAAGGTGAAGTGTTGCTCAAGAGCAGGTTTTGTATTTATAGGATAATCCCAGTGTCATTGGACTTTCTGCTCAATTTCTTGCATCCCCTTACATCACCACAGATCGATTTCCAGAGCTTTAATCATGTAATGAGATACGTGGTATTTTTCAAAGTAAGTATTTTAAGGCATAAAGTGTAAATATAACTAATTGCATTCAGTAAAGGAGAGGTCGGCTATTTTAAGCCATAATTGTATTCCTTTCTGTTTCATTGTATGGGTTATAGCTGGTCTGAGGGGAGGGTGTTGCTTTGGTTTGTCTGTTGGTTTGACTGAGATGCAGCTGATGGAGGGCGGGTCCTAATATAACTACAAAGATGTTAGCTATTGCTTGAAACTTCATTTGGAAATTGATCTCCCTCTCAGCTCTCCTGGCGTTTCTAACTGCACACACTAAAGTGAAACTCTTGGAATGTCTTTGAAAAAGTAAAAGTCTGATTTATGTAGTGTAGCTTTCCATCAATACGTCAGTCAGCCATAAGAATGATGTGCTCAACGCAGCGTTATGTTGGAATTTGAGAATGCAACGTTTCAGTCAGTGATCCGATTGGTAACCTTACCATTAAAAAACTGACAAGTGGCTCCACAAAATTTAAGTAGTGCATCGCTAAAGAAAGGTGCAGCTCGAAATAGCATTTTTTGCTTTGTGCAGCTTTAAAGGAATACCAGACTGAGACAAGATGTTTGATGCCATTTTCACCTGTGCACGCCCAGTAGTTTGGTTCCTATGGGTAGCATTTCATGATAGCTTAGCATAATGACTTGAAGCCTATGGGAGTCATTAGCCTAGACCTGTCAAAGTGAAAAAAATAAACCTTACAGAAACCCAGAAGCTGCTTCGTTTACACAGTGTATTATGTGTATTTGAAATACACATCTTGGATTTTTTTTTTTTTTAAATGAAAGTCATTTTTGGAGAAGTTAGATGGTGGAACTGTAACCACTGAGCACATTTATCCTTCTCTCTATCTCCATGTGCTGCAGAAGGTGTAGGAAGATCTGGCACAGATTAACTTCTCAAGTCTTTATGCTAAACTAACACAAAATGCTGCCCACCAGAACCAAACCACTGGGTGCACAGAGGTGAAATTGGTACCAAACATCTTGTTTCAGTCTGGGTACGTCAGAAAAAGGGAATTTTGTCGAAAATACTGGAATATTGCTTTAAGGCCTCCTGCTGTGGAAGGCAAACCTGAAACAGATAAACTGACCCTGTTTTGTTGTGCAGCCGACAACTCTGGATTGATGTCGCTCAGAGCCTCCAGGTGGATGAGCTCCACCTGTTGCAGCAGTGACCTGTGAACATTTCCTCCTCTCTTGTCTGGAAATATCTCTCTCCTCCTCTTCCTCTCCTCAGCGGCATTCACTCCTTCATCCTGGAAATCCTTGACATCCTTTTTATGAGGTTACATGAGAGCCTCACACCCTTCTATATTTAGCTGATCCCATAACGATGAATCAGTTGGACTGACAGAATTCAATTACATAAACCTTGCATTTTCAGGAGGACCATAATCTCACCACAGGATTTCTCCAGCTGTGGGGATGTACACGTCTGACTCCAGATAAACAATGATTCCTTCAATATTGAAATTTTGCTGTGCCAAGAATCTGTAGAGGCTATTTAAAGAGTCAAATGAATAACCTTAACGCCTGAAACAATGATTTGATATCGACCCCTAAGTCTAAATGTGGGCACTCGGGGATGATTTGCCTTATTTCTCGCTATGTTGGCCTGAATGGCTCAGTAGAGGAAGAGGAATTTCTTATTTGGCACTGACAATAGTATATTTGCCCTTACACAGCAGTGAGGAATAGTACCTATCATGATGTGTAAGTTAGCTGTGATTTTGACCTCCCTTGAGCATCAAAGTTGACAATTTTGCCATCAGATGAGCGCAGCTGGCTCCTCAGAACTGGTGAGGGAAGTGCTATGAGTAGAATGCAAAGAAGAAACTTTGCAGGGAATTGCTTGGTGTTCTTTTAAATAATAATATATATATATATATATATATATATATATATATATATAACCACAAATAAAGGTATAGCTTGTAATCAATTCATTCATTATACTGCCCTGCAAAATTACCCAATAAAGTCTAAGCTTTGTCAGTGTTTTCAAGTCTTCATAACAAAATATTACTCAGTGGCTCTGCAGCTGACGCCAAGCTGCTGTTTTGTTTGTCTAAACTGGGCTTTAATGTGATTTGTAATAGCTATGTGCAAGTCACAATTCCAAGTTGAGTCTGAAATCACTGTGTGTGTGTGTGTGTGTGTGTGTGTGTGTGTGTGTGTGTGTGTGTGTGTGTGTGACTTAAATGCAACTTGATTGCTGGTGCCCATGCCTGCTGTATGTGTTATCTATCACTGTCACTCATTCGTCATGAAAATTGTCTCCGCAATCTGAATTTATACACTGACAAAAAAAAAAAAAAAAAACATCCCTGCTATTTCTGACCACAATATGTAAAATATATACACAGATGCTGGTGTCACGTCAACTGCTGGTAATCCTCCACTTTTCCCTCTGTGAATACAGTGTTAGAGATCCTGCACAGCAATACCGATAACAATTTGTGATGATGGAATACCCATGTGGATTTACGCTGCAGACCCTTTTTGCATGCAGTGACGTCAATGTGAGCTGCAGGTAAACGTCAGCTCGTGTTGAAATTCTGACTAGTGCTGGAAATAGTCAAAAGTGATGATTCATATAAGGAGAAAGACTTTGGACAGAAGTTTGCACTGGCGCTAATGGCATAGTGTACGTAAAAAGTAAGAGTTCTGGTTTATCAACATATTGATTTTGCGAGTGCAGCTGGAGGTGGACACCATATTGCAAAATTACTTTAGAACTGATGAATATGTATTTTAAGGGGAAGTGCAAAAATGAAGGAGGGGTTTATTGGGTGTGTAATAGGTCCTTGCGTCTGATTTACTAAAGAAAAAAACAGCTTTTTTAACCCTAGATTGCGCACACTATTTACTGCCCAGTGCTTTATTTCAGGCACAGTCATTAAAATTGTTTTTAAATCTACTGGCAGCCAACCTAGGCTTGTTTTTCCAAAGTTAATTCATGAAATGTGACTTGCATGGCATTTTTCCCATTAATCGGAGTTAAGGGGTTACATTACATTCCAAGACTACACTGCATTTCATTTCATTTCATAAGGAGACTGAGCATACACCTTACACTCCTGGCTGTTGACACCTCTGCCAAATCCTGTTACCCTGCAGAGCAGAGATACAGTGATGCCCACATTAGAGCCAGAAATGGTGGTGCTGCTCGATTGAAGTTGAGGTTTTGCTGCCTCGACTGCACAGCTGGAGCTGCAGTACAGTCCAGAGAGGATGTCACTGGTGTTTGCTGCATGCTGCACAATATTCACCTGCAAAGAGAGTAACGATGAGGATGATGCTAAGGAAGAGATAGAGGGGGAGGAAGATGAGGGCCTTCCCCTGCCCAGGTGTGGTAGGTGCATTAGGGCTTGAGTGAAACCAGATTTTTCCTCCTGACGTTTTCATGGATGGCCAATTCACCATAAGGAATATTTAAAATAAAACTTTGTGTCGGCTATATCTTTGCACAGACGGCAGTAGAAATATTAAATCCTTTCGATTGGATTATTCAGAAGCAATAGATCAAATTTGTTTTACACTTCATAACAGGAAAGACGCACATCTTGCAAACCTCCTGTTTAAATAGCAACTCTGGAAGTCTAATTGGCCAACTGTGCCAGAATTATGGAGCTCATTTAACTGTCAGCTGCTAGCAAATCACTTGCTAAATTGGTAATTGTTGCGTCCTTTATTATTTTTTTTTTAGCATATGCACTGGTTTATGCCTGCTTTAGTAAATCAGCGGGTTAATTGTTGGAGAGACTTTAGAAGTTCACGTAAGGAGAATGGATTGAACTCTGGTAAGACACAATCTCCTTTAATCAATAGCAGAGACTTTCCACACATTTCTAGCCTACAAACATAAATCCTAACACTGACTGTGAATCCAGTGCTACAGGTTTGTTATTGCAGTGGGAGGGAAAAGACGGAGATTCTTTTTGTGAAGATAATTCCCCAAGATTAACGGTTTTATAGTGCCAATAACTCACGGTGATCCCGGTAAGACCCCATCTGTCTGAGGTGTTGTCTATGTTTAGACCGCTCCGTGAGAAATATCTTGTTAGCGCTAAGTCACACTGGAAGAACTGGGGCAGCGCTTCGAAGTGAGAAGTCGCCATGGAGACGAACCGACTCAAGTCTAAATTGTCTTCTGTGGCCTTTTCTCTTCTGTCATTGTCTCTGCAGACGAAGCGGCAGCACAATGCTCCATTCCCTTCAGCTGTCAGAGTTGTGCTCCTCTACTGTCTTCAGCACAATAGACAGGCTGTCTTGTCTGATGCTCATCCTGCACAAACCTTGTTGCTGTGTGAGCCCCGGTTCCGATATCACTGTTGTAAAGCTGCCGTAAAGAAAACTCTTTTAGTCCTGTGTTTTCAGCAGAAAATTAGCAGATGCCTGTTTACCTGGTGACACCCGAGCCAGCTGCAGTTTCTCATCAGACACGTTTTTTGGATTGTGCAGTGAAACTGTTTGAACTGATTCAGAGTGACATAAAAATGACGTGCGAATGCTAGTTTGTTTCTTTATCTTTCCATGATCCCGAGGTTCCCGTTTTACCTCTTTAAGACCACTACTCCTCGCATGGACTTTCTCACAGGCGCAAAATGTGCTGCATGTCGAGCGTCAGTCTGTCGTCTGTGTGATGTGCTCAGGAAATGTGAGAAAGACACATATATGGACTGTCTTTTGTTTTGGGAGTATGACTACGAGCAGTAAAATAAGCAAAATAAATCAGTTGATCAATCAAATATGTCAATCAAAAATCAAAAGTGTTTGTTTGCAAATCCAAAAGGAATCCAAAATTGCATCAGCTGTGGTTGTTGCCATGCTGTCATTCTAGTCGAAATCTAGCCAGTATAACGTGTCGTACATCATTTAGCTCCGCCCATGTGATTCAGCTCAACAGCAAGCAAAACTTTTGGATTCATAAACAAAAGGTTTGATTCTCATTTTAATTGCAAATTTAGTTTATTTGCAATAAAACATTTTTTTTTGATTGCAGGGTTAATAGTTTTGCTCTCAAATCAGTTTTGTGTCTGCAAATCTTTTTCTCATTGATTGCATAATAAAGAAACAAAAAACCCTCCTGGTCCATCTGAAATACTCTGCAGGGTTGTACATTTGTCTGTGTAACAGAGGTACTTTCAAGTGTCTCAGTGTGAGCCTAAGTAAAGTATCAAGACTTTGATCACAATCCCGAGTCAAGCTTCAAACGATCTGCTTAAACTGTGTTATGGGCCAACTCATATGTCAAAAGCAACTATTGATATGTCGAGCAGTGGTTAAACGATCACTGAGTGACTTTTTGACCTGCAAAAATAGTTCACATGTAAGAAATAAATATACTGTAGATTTTGGAAATGTTTATGTTTCCAATGTTTGTTCCAAATATGTTTTTGTTTATGTTTTAAATAATCGACATCTCACATGAGGTGAAGAATCAAAGTGTTGAGATTCAGAATGAGCTACTTCAAACTATTTAGCTTGGGTCCCTTCTCTTGCCATAGGGCTTAGGGTTCACTGCTGTATTGGCATGAATGGCTCAGTAGAAGAAGAGGAGTTTCCTATTTGGCACTGACATTAGACTATTTGCTCTTACACAGCAGACTGCAAATCTTTTCTCTTTGATTGCATAATAAAGAAACAAAACAAACAAACAAACAAAAAAGAGAACACTCCATAGACAGAAAGCATAATTTTCTCAGTCATATTGGTGTGTCTGTGTCCTTACGTGTGGAGGTAACACCTGGTGTCTCAGACAACACCTGGATATGAGTGAACAACCCAGACTGTGTTTTAGAGTTTCCGATTCCCTTTAAGAAACCACCTGTCATGGTGTACGACTGGATTCTGCGCAGGTAAGCCTGCACAGTTGTTACTACCTGAAGAGTAAATTGCAGATTGAGGCGTCTCTAATCCTCAATCATCAATTACAAAAGGAAACCTAAAGCTCAACCCTCGATGTGGTCCTCTGTGCGGTGCTGTAAATCATCCCTACACCAAACATGTTGTTTGCGTGGTTTGCAGCCTCCAGGCCGGTTCACCTTGTGCGAGGTAACTTGTTGGTCACAGAAAAGTAGACCGGACTTTCAGTTTTTCTCTTGGCACGAGGCATTGTATTGTCACATATGGTAGACCACGCCTACTGTACAGATCCTGGCACCCAGCGGGACTGAAACAAACCTTAGTGTTGTTAAGCAGCCATCTGTTTCCACTGTTTCCAAACACCTCTAATTCATATACACGGCTGCACGCTGCAAAGAGTCGGCAGCCAGGGACGCGAAGCAGAGGGACCTTAAGGTGTTATTCACGGCTGAATGCTTGAGGATGATTGGTCAACACGGACCTTTTTTGTAAGTGAGTCACAAGTCGACCTCGCAAAACACGAGGAGAGTTCGACGATCTCAAATGCCCCCGTCACCCCTCCCCCACCCACGCCGTTCTCTTCCTTAAATAGATCCAGTTTACTCTCTCGGGAAATGTATCATCTTTTAGGATATGTGCCATGATGAGTCAGTCGTGCAACACAATCCTTAAACAAGTAAAGGGAAGCAGTCACAGCTGATATTTAAGTCACCTCATGTATGAGAAGCCTGCAGAATAGCATTGCAATGTAAGTCTTTTTTTCAGTGATGAAGAAAATGCCTTTTTTAATCACTGACGCCTATATATTTTTGCAGTTATACAATAAGCATAAGCAGGTCTCAAGGATCCAGTGGCTGTGAAAGTTACTGCACACGTAAATGAATGCGCAAACTTTAAATCGAAGAAGGAAAAAAGTAAAACACCTGAATTCCAGCTGCGTGTTTGCAGCATTCAGAGTCTGTTGATAGTTTCAAGCAAAATCTGAAGTCATTGCTTTGTTTGTTGTTCTTATTATTTTCTCTAGTGTATTATTTTATTTCTTTCAATTGAGCTTAGTTCTCTCCTTTTAAATTAAGCTTTTTGTTAAGTTTTATCTCATTTTATCATTATCATTCCTTGCTGTTTAACTGCTTATTATGAGTGTTCATGAGTCACTAGTCATTAGTAGTTCATTGTCTGCAAATGATCAGATTAAAATGAACAACAATACGAAATACACATTGAAATACACATCATCTAATTAGTATGTTGATTTGTGTGTATTTTTTCATTTTAATGTCACTTGCCACTTGTTTTTTTTTGTTTGTTTGTTTTTTTATTTTTTTTGCATAGACTACTGGAAATCAAATTGAAGGAAGTTTCTCTGACCACTGGTGCATTGTAATTGTTCAGATTCTTGAAGAAGAGAAACACATGAGGTGTGACATGCAGCCGCTCGTGAAGCCACAGAGAGAGCAGCGAGGCTGAGCTCTCAAAATGCATCAGTGGTTTTGAACGGCGGCAGAACAAATTAGCCCTGTCACCTTTAGGTAACACTGTTGTAGTGCACTGGCAGACTTCTGTAGATGAGCAGAGACAGTTCAGGCTGTAAATTAAGGTGTGTGTGTGTGTGTCTGTGTGTATATGTGTATGCGTGTGTGTGTTTATGAGCCTGTGTTTATCTGTATGTGTGTGCATTTTTGAATGTGTGCACCTGTGTGTATGTGTGTGCACTTATTATTTCTGTCCCCACAGTGTGGCTGTCACCAGCTGTATCTTGCCTGTAGAGCTTGGCAATGTGAATGTTCAACACAAATATTTTCTCTAAATTGCACTGTGCATTGGTGTCTTTAAAATGTAGGCCTGATAGAAAGTGACTGTATCTGTTTACTGTTTAACTACAGTACTGTGTTTCCTTTTGGTTATACTGTACTTGGATTACTTGAAACATTAACACAGGTGTCATTTCAACTAAACACTGTGTTTGCATTCATTTTATAAAAGCATATCAACCCTAAATGATGAAGTTAACCTAGATCGTAGAAGAGGGAGATATTTTACAGCAATCTGTCAAACATAACACTTGATTTTTCCAGTGTAAGTTGAAAGATGCATGGCAATTTAATTGTACCGGGTTAAAACAGGTATTTAGGAGTGTGTGTGTGTGTGTGTGTGTGTGTGTGTGTGTGTGTGTGTGAGAGAGAGAGAGAGAGAGAGAGAGAGAGAGAGAGAGCAGGAGATGGGTGAATTTGATTTGTTTTTACTGTTTTCCTTCTGCATAGTTTCAGAGAGACAGGCAGATACATTTCAACAAAATCACCACAATAAGCAGGCCTTTAGTTAGTCCGACTTCACCATTTTGATTGTATGATAGTTGAGCAAATCTGGAGTAAAAAAACGTATCTACCACTTTGGAAAGAAAACTGAAAATTTTATTTTAATTAGGTTCTTTCTGTGTGTTTGCTGATACGTCAGATGGAGACAGCAGCTCAGGAAAACTCCACATAACTTTGCATTATTTTTCTCCACCTGTTTTTATACCAGATTCTTCTATTATACATGTGGAGTTCTCTTAAATACAAATCATACCTGTGAATCAGTTTTCAGGTAATTTGTACACAATTTACATAACACATAATGTGGAAAATGCAGGAGTTTTGTTTTAAATGCTGAAAGATGAAATGATATGATTGCCTTTCAGTAAATACAGATTATATGAAATCAATGAAAATCCATTTACTTTTAGGTATATTCAATACTGCCCTGTTTCAAAAGGCTCTGTGGGATGTTTAATATAAATGGCATCATAATGAATGGTTAAGGTGCCCTAAATTTCAAAATCATATGTTTGTGCACTTGTCCATTGCAGCCAATCAGAATGCATGCTGAATCCCATCAGATATTTCCAAGGGAGAAACAGGATGTCAAAGATCATATCTGGATTCAGCAGCAAGCAGCTGCCAAGCACGCTTGCTCATGACAACGAAGCATGCAGAAATAGAGCTTGTAGAAACATCAGTCACATTGAACTCAGTGGAGACAGGAGGCCATGTATGAATTTATAAAGCACTGCAGCCAAACAGGCCATTTTGTTCTTGTATGTCTATGTCTATGGTGTATCATGCTGCTAATGTGAAGCCAAGGTCCCTTGAGCTGCGAGTAACAGCAGAACCAGATGAGTGCCTGATCATGCCGCTTAGTCCTTCAGGGGCCAAGCCGAACACCAAGCTCATGGTGAGGATTTGATTTGATATACATTTAATTCACTGCTTGTGATGATCACCGACTCCTCAGATGCTCTGTACCATTCCACGACGTCAAAATAAACATATGATGGAGGATTGAAGGGTTTAACATGAGCTGTATATCTTTCATTGAAAACATACACACACTAGAACCAATGCAAGAGGCCTTCAATTAAAAATGGAGGGGATACCGTAATGCAGTCTCAAAGATGATGTGTAATCTGATGCAGGATAAAAGCTGTGGGCTAGCGGAGCTTTTGCCCAGCGTTTGAATAATGAATTTTCCAGGTTGCTCTCCTGGAGCCTCTGACTCGGTGCAGTTCTTGTGAGCCAGGCAGGCACGCGGCACAGTAAATTGCGCAGCTGCTCGAGGCGGTGTATAAATGAAAGGAGGTGAAGTTAGAACCAGGCAATGACCATTAAATCACAATAGTCTGCTTGACCCCGGCTGTTGGCAGGTTTGTCACATTGCATTAATGGGCTCAAAGTCTCCTGTGTGTTGTTTATTTATTTTTTATTTACTCATGTATGTACTGATTTATTGAACATAAAAAAAAAAATCAATATCTCCACAGCAGCTATAAACCGAAATTGAATATCATAGCAATGACCAGGTATGCCTGTAAGTCATAAGTTGTCTGTCTTGAGCAATTTACCTTAGAATATCCCATTTGAAGCTTCCAGTGATGCAACACTGATCAATACTGTGGAGAACTTGGTCAAATGTGCCTAATTTTCTCTTAATAATTAATTCATTGTGTTTTGATTTTTCCCTCCCTGGCACTGTCAGCTAGGAACCAGATGAATCTGTGAGCTCATGTTATTTGCTCCAGCAGATTGGTCTGGCCCTTCTCCTGTTCAGACAGGTATCTGTATCGACCCAATCACTGACTGTTAATCCGATATGAGGCGGGATTGATGCGATGACTGACAGAGGAGTGCCGTCAAGGCTCAACGGCCGCCCAGAGCTTTCACATGTTTCACCGCTCTGATTGGTTGTAGCTATCCAGTTGCATCCAGAGGCATTTTGGTCTGCGACCGTTGATAATGCCCCCTGGAAATCAGAAATTAACTGAGACTGATTCGCATTTGGGAATTGGTCTGGCGATGGCACACTACCTGTCAGCTATCAAATAAAAAGACACGTAGTAACATGGGACAGACAGACAGAAATAGACATAACATTTTCTGTCCTAAAGAGATAGAAACAGACAGCATAGCTCTCTTTGAGGACTGAAGAGAAACTAAATCAGTGTCTCTCTCTCTCCTTTTGTGGTGGTTTTAAAACCCTCCCTGGCCTCTCAGTCAAGCTGCTAAGTTTAAACTCCATGTGTTTGTTTTTATTGTATAGATATCTGAATGCTAAAATAAAGTGTGACAGAACTATGCTGGGAAATTTTTGTTCCTATATGCAGTCTTTTTAAAGCCTTGACTCAGTGGCTTCTGCTTATGGCAGGTTGCCGATCTGCTTTCATGTGAGAAATGAAAAGGGTTTTTTATCTGTTTGACTAGTTTTGAAATGTTTATAATAAAGATTTTTTTTTTTTTTGGTATTATTTTCATCTGAAGCATGCAGTGTATTCTGCAGGGACATTTAGACCTTTTGCACACTCACACGCACACACACATGTAACTGTGAGTAAGAGAGACACTGGCAGGGGAACAGACGCAGAGAGCCTGTTTTAAACTTTCAGTTAGAAAGTTAATAATTTTGACCAGCAAATGCCACAGGGCATGGCTACTGCTGAAAGAGAGCAGGAATTGAATTCTGGGAACAGATAGCTCGGTGAAGAAACTGGAAAGATTATTTCCCTTATGTCTTCTCCTTCCTCTGTGCAGTGTGTCTTGAGATTAATTTCGTTTTCCACGTGTATACAACCAAAATAAGTTATTCATTTTCCATGTTCAGCATCCGCGAGGGCCTTGATCTCAGCTGTGCTGTGTTGATGTGTTTTTTGCCAAGAAGAGAGAGATGTAGCTAAGTGAATGGATGTAATTTGTGGAATCTGCAGTGCTTCAGCTCACTCTGATTGCAGAAAAACAAACATCTCTCTCAGACACTGACAGCTGGACACTGCAGACGCCCCCAGACATCAAAACAAAGGTGATTCGTAAATTGCAGGGGCTTGTTCTAGGTGAATTGCACTCAGTGCCCATGAGTGGTGGCAAAGGTTGACTGAATTATTTGATTTCAGTGGTAACTATGTGTTTCTCAGTAGAGCACAAAAGAACAAACTTAAAGAGTAAATGCTTTTATTTGGTGCCTTTCCCTATAATTCAAAATAAAAGTCCCTTTTCTCATATCACCAACACTGGCTGAAATGGTCAGTCTGTATATCTGCTGAGAACATTATTGTTATATTAATGTACCGTTTCCCACTTATAAAAGCTGTGACCTTCTCATCATAGGACAGTTTCCAATCTTTGACAGCTTTATTTAGTTCTCATTTTTCAACACGAGGGTCACAGATAATTGCTGCATTTATGCAGCCTGCCACTGCAGACAGAGCCCAAGTTCAAGGTGCCTCTTTTATGACTGACCCCGCGCTTTCATGAAACAGGTGGAAAAAGCGCGTTACTGAGATGAAATTGTGGAGACGCAGTGAGATTTCCTCCGTGTGCCTGTCGACTTGCTGTTAAAGGTTGAGTTCAGGCTGCAAAGGGCAAGGTGTGCGACCTCAAAGCCTGGGCGGGGTGGGGAGGAGATGGGCTGTAGACTCCCCTGCCGAGGACCACAGTGGGTGGAGAGCTCTGAATAGCACGAACATGTTTTGTTCCCTCTCGGCAACCCCAGCCTCTTTGAGATAAAAGCCAAGGGATGATGGAGGAGACGTGGTGTGAGGGGGAGTGTGGAGCGTCAGAAGAATCGATACAGAATATTTCTGACTAAGGTAGTCTTGCTGGCATCAGTGGGATTTTTTTGTTTGTATCTCTTTTTCTATTTCTGGCGCTGGGTCAGGGGCACTGCACTGCACACATGCACACTTTTTCGATTTTAGTTTTAAATGCCTAGACATTTAATTTATCTTCTTTTCTTGGCAGTGATATCATATTGGCTGTCAGGTCTATCA
Organism: Myripristis murdjan; assembly: GCF_902150065.1. NCBI lineage: Eukaryota > Metazoa > Chordata > Actinopteri > Holocentriformes > Holocentridae > Myripristis > Myripristis murdjan. The sequence continues at coordinate 12,513,981 of NC_043984.1, read as the reverse complement.
TCTGATCTCCTCTGGATGCCTCCAGCTATTATATAGCTGATCTTACCAAATCTAATCTTACATTCACATTTCATTTTGGACCCGTCTCTTCGTCAAACATCCCCAGCAACGCTGTCTGACTCCCACCTTGTCACAGAGGTAGGACTGATCTCAAGAGACAAGAACGGACACCTTGTTCGCTCTCAAACTTCTTTCCACAATGGGAGTCTGACAGGATCCCAGGTATAACTCACAAAGTGTTTTGCAGCCCTCAGAGACGCCTCAGAACTGGAGCTAACCCACAGGCGGTCCCCAGGAAGTCTGAAATATCGATACTCCAGTGACCACTCAGTGCAAACTACTGAGCTTGTGCTTTTTCACTCTCTAATATCCACCCAGGGATCATCATCACCCAGCCAGTGCTCTGTGCATACGGATGGGAGCAAATAGTGAGTTGTCAGGTGGAGAAATGCAGTGTGGTAAAGGTGTTGCATTATGATAAAGGCATAAATGAGTGTGTGACAAATGTTTTACAGTCATACCTCATTTTTTTCAACACTATTCAAAGATTTTCTCATTGTGAGTGAGAACAAATAGGCATTTTCCACAGTGTGACGCACGTCAAAAACATCAAAGTAAACATGCAGTGGACCCAAGAGATTGCACACTCTGCAAAAATCTCTGTTTTAGCAAGGCATTGTGTCTCACACTCAGCCTTAAAATCTTATTCTTCTTACAACAAATGAAAAAATGTAGCAGTGGGATGAGATAATTCCACTTGTTTCCAATGCAACTCAACTTATTCGCAGAATTGTCTTGAATCAGGAGTCATATGCTTGATAATTGTAGGTTGATTTGCCTCATTCTGCTTTGTTGCTTCAGAGTTATACTTGTTCCCAGAAAGATTCCTGAAACAAGTGAAATTGCTTTTGGAAACAAGTGGAGTATCCTGTCCCACTGCCAGATTTCTTTTTTCACTTGTTTGAAAAAAGAGTTTTTTAAAGTTTAAATATGAGGCTAAATGACTTAAGATGGATATTGTTTGCAATGCAAGGACAACAATTTGTAAGAGAGGCCTTGCTTTCACACAGATACACGGTTTCACCAAGACAGATTGATTGAAGTGGCCTAGCACAGTAAATCTCACAATCTCTCAATAGAAATGCATCTCAATTCTAAATCCTCTCAACTAGAAGCATCAGACAGGCTTTGTCACCCCCCCCCCTTTGTCTTCATCTTCCTCTTGTCTTTGACGGAGCTCTTCTCTTCGGCTTCTATTCGTCACTCTCCCTTTGACCATTTCTCCTTGCCTCCGTTCCTCCAGGTGGCCAGGCTTTACCATGTTAACAGCTGCCTGCAAATGCATCATGTGGTGTGACCTCTACCTGATGACATTACTGGGTGTAATCAGTATGGGGCTCTCAAGAACGTACGTGCACACATACACATGCACACATACGCACACACACACACACACACACACATACACACATGCACATCTTTTGCAGGACTTTCAAGCTACTGTACTGGCTGATGGCTATCATTTCCTCAACAGCCAGAATATGTTGCATAATAGAGCTCATTTGTCATATTTAGATGCATCTGACATATTAAGTTAATATCTCTGCGTGTGTCACAAACCTTGTTTTCATTAATCCTTTTTCTGCACGTTTTGGCGCATTGAATAAAAATGTTTGATGGATACGGCAAATGCTGAATAAAATCTCAAAAATGCGACTTAAAGTATATACCTTTGCTTGAGGTGGATTAAGTGTTTATACAGTATTACAATATGTATAATGTATACAGTTAAACACGCTCATTGCCCATAGCAACAGTCAGACAATGTAGTAGGGTCCATCGCTGCATTTTATTTGCTTAAACAAATGCTATACAAATGTACCTTAATTTGCTTTTTTTTGGAGCATATAGTTGCAATTGTATTATAAATGCAGCTATATAGGAAATGATTTTTACCTAGGGAAGTTGTAAAGATGTTGACTGGTTCGTTCTGGTTTTAAGGACTCAGGCATGCTGGTCTAGCCTGATCAGATCCATCACAGAAGTCCAGCTTGTAAAGTCCAATGCAACGTTGAATTACTACTGATCTGTATCGCACCTCCGACAAATTGCTTGGAAAAGTCAAGTTGTGTTTTCTTTGCAGTGATCAGAAGAGTCAAGGAATGATCTGACATCAAGGCATGGGTCTTGTGTTATAAAAGTTTTGTTCAAATACATAATCGAGTATTTCTGCAATTGCCCGGTTTCCACCAAAAGGTTCAAGGGCCAGAGTTCTTGGGTCTTGCTTTTGAAAGAGGTTTACGGTTCCACCTCACCCTGAGAGCAGCAGGCTACATGCAAATGAGGAGTCACTCTGCATGCAACTGACAACAGCAAAACAGTCAGCATGAAATATCTCAAAGACATTTTTACATTCAGGAGAAACTATAATATTCTATTGATTATGTATAAAGCACTACATGATCTTGCCCCTAGTCATATCGCTATTCTCCTTATTCCTCACACCACTTCTGCACCACTCCGATCATCAAATTTCAGCCTCTTATCCATCCCTTGCTCGAAGTACAAAACAAAAGGTGACCGTGCCTTCTCATTTGCAGCCCCCACCCTCTGGAATCATCTCCCACAACCCATTCACCTTGCTGACTGGGCTGTTTCAAGCAGCTTCTTAAGACTCATCTTTTTACACAAACCTTTCCATAGATCTGAACTTAAAACCTATGGAAAGCCTTTAATCAATGTAACTTTTCAGTCTGTAGCCTTTGGTATGTGTGTATATGAGTACGTATGTATGTATATACATGTGTGTGTACGCATGTTTGAATATGTATATATTCAAATATGTACATCCTTTTAATGTATTTTTTTATGCATTGGCTTTTATCTTATTGCATGTGTGAATCACTTTGTTAAAAAGAATAAGTTTTACTCACATTCTTACTTACTTACATTCATGATTGCACTCCTGTGCCACTGTGGTGTTGCATTTATCAGAGAAGAAACACGCTGAGGACTGAAGTGGGATTGAGGTCAGTAGAAAACCGGGAGCTGACGAGAGGTCATTGAGTAATGGAGATCAGCTGTGACAGAGACGAAGGTTATGTTTTTCTCCCTCTTACTAACTGAATATTCTCTTGATCAAATGATCTTTTAATAATGTGTTATTAAAAATGTCAGGCTGTGATACATTCATCGTGTGACCCAGCCTGACCCCTGGGGTAGGGGTCAGGTTGGGAAAGGCTCCTCCTGTGAAAGGGTTCCTGCAGTGCAAATGGGCTAAAAGACTGTCACTGTGTTACTGGGATGTCCAGGATAGGTTCATCGGATACAATTTATTTTTGAAAATTGTAACATTATATGTGAAACAAGTATATTCATGCATGTCTAAACATGTGGAGTCACCTGGAAGCTCGTAGCCCATAACCTTTGTTTTACGTAATATTTGCTGTCATTGTTGTCTACTGTAGACTAAGATGGGAAAATCCAGAGATGCAGGGAGCTATTTTCCTTTTACACATGTACAGGATCAGATCAGCATCTCCCATGCACTTGGAATACAAGTCACATCTCCGTACTATTACATGATGCTCACACTTACATGCATTTGTAGTGGGAGAAAGATGAAGACAGAGTGAGAGCATGCTTGGGAAATGAAGAGAGTGGAATGAAATAGAGGAAGGGATGGAGTCAGAAGGAAAGACATGGTAAAAATAAAAGGCACGTCATAATCCTCCCAAGATTATGTTTGTGTGTTTTATTATTTTTAATTTATTTGTTTATTTATTAAATTTTTTGCAAGGCTTGTTCATTTCCAATCCACTTCAAAGCGTGCAATTATAACGCACCACTATAAATTGTCAGAGGCGCTGGTCATGAATGACTGAGCAAAAAGGGGCTCAACCTGTATGTAAATAACAGAAGGAAATAAACAGCTATGTGTCTCTCTGTAGCACACAACTCCCCTGTATTATCACCTCACAGAAAATGTCAAATATAATTTATTCTGTGTCTGCCAAGTAGCTTGGGGAAGCTTTGCTGCCTAATATTTAAAACCTATCACAGCCGAGCAGCTGTTTGCCCAGGGAAACGACGGAGTAAATGATGTTTGTTTTAAGGCCTAAAACACGGGGAGACAAGCACAAACAGATGGTAATAGTCTTGGAATTACCTAAACGTAAGCCTGCGAGGGACATCATAACAAAATCTTTGTCTTGATAGCAGTGTTATGTCTATCACTTCTGTAGCTAATACTTTTGTTGCAGCTTTGAAATGCCTGTCAGTCATTTGCCATCACCGCCCATTGACCTGATGTGACTTTACAGGTTCATTTGAGCTATTCCTTCTACACTATTCAACTCTGTACCAGTAGTATTCATGCATTCTGCAGATTTATGAAGACCTGCCTTCCTGCTTGGCCAAAGAGACATTATCAAGTTATAAGCTGAATGCTTCATTTGTGTTTTGGCCTTGTTCAGTTTATACTGAACAATATTTCCAGTCCATACTTCCAATTTCCTCATATTCTAAGTAATTGTTACAAAAGTCCAATTTCAGATAGCCTACTTTAATATATGATAGATGAGAACAAAATGTCCAGTGTTATTCTCCCAATGTTGCACATCTGCACACCCCTCCACTGGACTTTCATGTGTAAAATTGTTCTGTACAAAAATTGGGAAATCTACCAATAGTCCACATAGACAGAATTCTTTCCAACCAATAGGAACTCTGCAGTAGCGTGATGAAGACATATCTTTAATCCTCAGGGTTTTTAATTTATTTTTTGCTTATCTATCCTGTTCTTTGCAGCTGCAGTGACCCAGTTTCCCTTTTGGGATCAGTTAAGTTCAATTTAAAAGAAGACACTTCAAAACAATATACATTTAACTTAGCAGGTCCTTGGGCAAACGCAGGAGTGTCACTGCTTCCCACTGGAAACACCAGCTTCACTCTGGTATTTTAATTTTCTTGAGTCTGACTTTAGGGATTTGCAGCATCAAAATAGCGTCACAAATCCTCACATGGTGGTGCTGAAAACTGAAGCTGTCTGTCAGCTCCACACCTCCACCCTGTCAAGGGTAAGAGCTGTTTTGTTAGGGGAGTGCATAGATTAGCAAATTAGCCAGTTCCCCATAATTAACTTATTTTCAAAAGTTGGGGTAACTTGACAGGTTGCTGTCAAAAAACTGATAGATTACAACATTTTTAAGAGTTCCGTGAATCAAGCTGCAAACCTGAGAAAGCATTGCTGGAGAGTATTGACAGGCTGAACTGGCGGTGGATGTGCAGATAGTACAGAAGATCCTGCTCACAGACGCCGAGGGGCGGATTGCACGGCTTTTGCACCTGCTACACTTGCGCAAATAAGACAAAAACAAACTGTGTAATTCACAAGGCACCTGCAAAGGAAGGAAATACAACCCTAACTGCACCTTCGCTATTTTCATGTATTTAAAATAAGCAATATGCATGCATGTTGTGCAAAATTGGCCCCTTTCTGTGCAAATGAACCCCATTGCAAAAACAGTCCAATTGACAAACAGCCACACACAGTTGAAGTAAAATTATTAGCGTTTTCAGAGAGTTGGTGGTAGCTGAATTGTATTTAAGGGGTGTCACGCCCAAACTTTCCAGTGATCATGGCAGCAGTGATCATCGTGCTCCAGAACAGATATTTAAAAGGGGAGTATCACTTTTTGATTTAACTGAGACTGAAATGATTTGCAGATACAGGTTGCCAGGTCAAACAGTTCTTACTCTACCTGATGACATCAAGGATGACACTGAGCTTGCCACCCATGCAATACCTGGCATTGTCCTGCCTACTGTGTTTTTAGCACAAAGGCAGCGTTTATACTTTGCCACATGGGTGATTGAAATCAGATTGAAAACACAGGCATATTTCACTCAGCTGCAAAACCTTATGGGCGTGCCTGTGCTCTAACATCATCAGACTAATATCTTTTGTGAATTAGACCTTGAGACAGGGCAGATGGTGGTCTTAACAGAATACATGGTGCCATCAGTGGCTACAATCCATTCTTTGTGAATTTATCCCTGAGAGTACATGCTGCAGTGGGACCATTGCAGTGTTTGCTTGGATCCATGGCTGAACAAAACTTGCTTGTCAGTGAATATCAAAGAGTTGATGCACCTATGCACAGCTGGACCAAGGTGGTAAACAACTAACAAGTTAATCCCTTCAACTTCAACATAGCTTTGGCAACAAAAACACTGGCAGTTTTATGCGGTTATGTGAATTTTATGAGCCATTCTGTCTGTATGCACTTTGCTACAGTGGGCTTGAGACTGACTTACATATCACAACCAGACAGCAAACAAGGGACCGGCATGTTTGGTTACTTCTTTATTTATTTATTTTTTTTTTTTCACATGCCAACTATAGTCCAGCTAAGTCAAAGCTTGGCATAATTCCATTAGTCTAGCGGGGCTGTCTGGTGCCAAAGATGTTCCAATAAAGGAAGATGAGTCATTAAAAACTGTGCCAGAGGCATGAAAATGGTGCGCACAAGTGGTATGGACTCTATGCAACAGGGAGCGCCAACAGATAGTGGTTAGCAGAAACACAGATGACCATTTTTCTCTTGATTCTCTTTGATTTTTAACAAATAAAGGGTCAGATTTTCAGCATGTTGTTTTTTAATTGTCTCCCAACGTAAACAAGCGGCAGACAGACGTCTTTTTACCTTGAGTTTTTCTGATGGAACACAGCCAGGCGCTTGCAGCACTTATTATTAGTTTTAGAAGAAGCGCCAAATCACAAAGGAGACGGAGTTTGTTTATTGATAAACAAACGGTCAAAAATGTCAGAGAGTTTGATCATAGCCGTGCCTGATCATCCACAGCTTCATGATTTAAGATAAAAAACTACTATAATCCACATACTTTTGAGGATGTGCTGCTGAGATTGGATGAGATGAAACTTTATTGATGCCCATGGCGAATAAGCTTATTAGGATTCAGCAGGGTACACGGAAATAGAATAAAAGCAATATATTCATAATATAAGCAAAACAATACATGCAATGAAATTGAATAGAAGCAATTATAGGGTTTCAGCACTTTTGTAGACTATAGAGTGGGAGAATATGCATATTTGAGGTATTATAAACATATTGTTATATAAATATGTATAAATACATGGAGGTGGAAGAGTCACTGTCATATGTACAGACTCATTTGCACACAATGTGCAGAAATATGTCCAGAGGGTACATATTTCTCTAAAATTGTGCAGTTTATGTATTGAAACAAATATAAGTGGACATGTATATAATCCCACTACTGTATGTATGAACATATTTACTCATGTATAAATATGTATATATGTACGTATGACCATAAACATAACATTGTGAAACTGTGAAAGTGTGTTTGTGTGTGTGTTCACATTTCTGTCAGGCATTCTCTTGTATTATATTCGATTCACACAGAATTACATTCAGGTAATACTCTTGTTTTGTCTGTTTTTTCACTGGTACTGAATCCACTACGATGATTTTTTTTTTTATTATTATTATTTTGTGATAAATTTCACAAGGAAAAGAGGCTCTGTGTTGTTTTCCACAAACTAGGAGGAATTCACTCAGCTTCAGGGCAGAGTTTACTATACCAGCGAGGGAAAACAAAGTGCCTGCAGCGCTCGCTCCTCAGTTGAAAAACACCATTCTGTTTTAATGAATCCAGCTCAGATGCTTTAATTGGGAACCTCAGTCTGGAGGAAGTTGCCGCAGTTGTGAATGAGCTGCATGGCTGCCCTGTGAGAGAGGCTTGCACAACGTGAAACTGTTGAAGAATGCCACAGTGACCAAAAAAAAAAAAAAAAAAAATTGTCTTATTCTCTCCAGACAAGACTGTTTTCAGATTCTGTATAATAAAAGGCTCCAAAAAGCAGCCATGTAAGATTGAAACGGAGCATTCTCCTTAAGCCATCCAGGGCCTGAACGTCTTACACTCTACTTCTGTTCTTCTGGTTCTGTATCCATGCCTCAGTGTTCATGTCTCACCCTGGGAAAAATCATTTTGCTGTCCTCTTGGAAACTAACAAACAACAACTTGCTCCATGTTCTCGGAGGCAGCATATATGTACGATCTAAAAAAGTGTTGTGTCGTTCGTTAAGGGTTGACCTAATAAAGGTTTTCTCTTTTCATCAAAAATTTTAATGTTGATAAAACTTCCAGAGACAAATGTTTTTATGGGTTATTTTGTCTTTTGGAAGTAATTCTCTTACTGCATTACCAGACTCAAAGGCCAAGCAAAGGTTTTTTCAAATTTTTGGTGCAAGAATTTATAAGCTGTAGGTTTTGCATTAATTTCACGTATTTTGAGGTCATGCGATACGTCTCGCTGTTTGTTTCCATGCTTCAAAGCGGCTTATGTTATAGTCTTATGTAACGCAGACTGCTAGCACCAATTAACATCCGGCAGAATTAATGGAAAAGCCTTCATCTAATCTGCAGTCCCTGAAGTTAAGCAGTTTGGTGTCACCGCTCTTTTTTCTGTTCATTGCATGTTGTTATAAAATTACAGCACAATAATGGGCAAAAATGATGCTTTGTGTTTTCATAAATCCACCATTGTGCTTGTTAGTGCTGTTTAAGTATGCTGCTGTTTTGTTTTGTTTTTTTCCGTGTTGTGTTCTCTCATAACATTTGTCCAAGAGAAAGAGCTGAAGTTACATTGTTTTAATTTAATGAGATTACATCTCTGTCTCGAGACTTTAATTAAGACATCTAATTACAACACCTCTTCACTGTTTTGCTGAATTTTGTTTGGGTGCCTTGTGAAGTGAAATAGAGATGTCCTAAGCAATCGTGCTGATAAGTCCAGGCTGTTAACACTTATGTCTTACTTGAATTAATGGGTTTAGTGCTGCTATGGGGAAGTCATTACTTCTAAACTCTCCATAGTGACTAACACTTGTGCCGTCCAAAGTGCAGTCTAAATAAACAACAAGAAAGTAAAATGCTGCTAGAGAAGGCTTTCATTGGTTCTGCCCACTTTGGGTTAAAACGTCCTGACACTGTGACATTAAGCCAGGAAACGTAATGTCACTGGTGAAATGTCATTAATACCGTGTGTCTTTGGAGCGTCCTGTTGGCTCAGAGGTCAAAGGTGCATGCAGTTTAAAATGTGAACTCCTGTGTTTGAATCTGGCCCAGAGACTTTGTTGCATGTCACCTCTCCCTGCTTTCAACCATCAAATGCAAGTCAAAAAGAGTCTAAAATACTAATTGGTTATTGGTCATAATTTTAAAAGGAATACTGTGCCTGAAAATACATATTTTGTTTCATTTGCTCACCCAGAGTTCTTGGATGTCCGACAAATTAAGTTGTAATCGCATGCCTTACAGAGAACAAAGGCTCCAAAAGCTGCAGCCATTTCTGTGAGACTGGAGCCAGCCGGTGAGAAACAGCTGCAAAAAGGATGCCAAAACATCCATTTCAAAGTGTCAAACTCTCTGCACATTTATATGTTCAGTATGTCCCAAAACCAGTGTACCTTTGCTAAAAAATAAAAGCAGCTGCTGAATTAACCAGTTCATAATTCTTGCAGCGTGGCTCAGGAGGTAGAAGACACTGAACCCTAACAGCTCCTGAGGGGCAGCTCGGCACCTTGCATGGCAGCCGCTTCCATCTCTGTGTGAATGTGAGGCAAATTATCATGAAGTGCTTTGAGTGGCATGTAGACTAGAAATGCAGTGCATTTGCCTTTTATTAACCACCTGTGCACAACTGGCCTGCACAATCGCCTTGAAAGCCCACCTCCAGCCTGTTCATTGATCAAGAGTCCTATTCACTCATTTGCTAAACTGACCTCTCCATTACACTGATATTTTCTGTTGATGGGAGGCAGTTGGCCAATTTTTTTTTTTTTTTTTTTTTTTTTTTTTTTTTCCCACAGATGGCAAAGTCATTCAAGAGGTCATTTTGACTTATTGGTTAAGGTTAGCGTGAGGCATCAATTTGGTTATGCCCAAGATTAGGAAAAGGCTTTAGAGAATGAATGTAAGCCAATTAGGTCATGACTTGGCTTTTTCTTGAGAAAAAAAATATCACAGACAGTTGATTGCTAATTCTTACAGAAATGGCTACAGGTTTTGGAGTCTTGGAGGCTTGGAGTGACTAAATTATACAGTGGGTCTATATATAGTTTTTGGGTGAAGCATTCTTTGAGTTACATAGTATTTTTCTCTCTTGGTGGAGTGGTGTCTTCCTGGACGGCAGTGGTCCTGCCACATGGGCAGGTCACTAGGTACTTGGAAGAAAATGACTGATAGGTGTGTAATGATAAGCCGCCTCAAATCAAAGAATCAGGGCCAGCATGTAGAAAATATAGCTGCACCATGTCAAAAATCCAGGACTTGGTGGAAGCTGTGGGAATCATTAACAATTCATCTCTGCTTTCTTTTGACTGGCAAACTCAAATCAACAGTCAGAATTATGAATTACTGATTTCGGTGTTAGTGTTTCTTTCTATTGCATCTTGGTTTCTCCATCCATGTCACACTCTGCTACTGATTAGAGTTTGTTTGACCATGTTGTACAATATACACAGCTATCTCATCTGAGACTGTGTATTTGGTGTCACCCTACTGTGAAACATAAATAAAAGTGTTGGACCCATGATACATTTATGGCCAGAAACAGTCTACCTGCTGCATCATGCACATCACACCGCTCGTTCCCCATCCTCCATCTCTTCATGTGGACTCCTGAAGTGGGATGCCACCCCTCTCGAGTGATACAACAGTAGCTCCTTGGGTCTCCTGAGCCTATCTGGCAGCCTACTTTCTCCTGTAACCTACTTAGGAGGCTTTTTAAAAAGGGCCAGCATGGGATCCCAAAGAAAGCTTTTCATTTCTGTTCTCATCTCACTGTCTATCATGGAGCCAAGTGGGAGACAGCTGGATGGAGGCTTGACATAAGGGGGGATATAACGAAGGGTAGACATATGGGAGGGTGGTTAGTGGAAGTTTGATTGGACAGTGGAAGTGCAAATGAGCACCGCAGGTGTAGCCGGGCTTTTCTCTAATAGTAATTTCCTCAGCTAACCAGAGGTCAAGTGTGGCAAAAAAACAATATCTGTCATAATGTAATTCACTGTTACAAGTTTACAAGTTTGTAGAATGAAAATTTCCTTTGGGAGGGAAAGAACAGTGAGCAGATGTTACCTTGTTTTGCTATCAATTAGTCTTAACCCCGTAATACCAACCTGATACTTATTAAACCAGGCATCTGATTTTCGGTAGACTTTTTTTTTTTTTTTTGCTGCATCTTGGCAGTTCAGCACACCTTGGTCTCGCAGCACTGTGGGTTTTAATCCTCTCATCAACTTGTTTGCATCTGCCTCTCTCACATTCCAATCCTACTTCCAACTTTATGCTACTCAAAAAAACAGGGAAGTTATAACACTCTTCAAATGCACCATGTTTACGTTTGGTGAACCATAGTCAAGTCGTGTAGTCAGTTCAGAATCATGCGGTGTTTGGAGGTGGAAAATATTACAGGAAAAAGAAACCTGAGCAGCTGCTTGATGGGTCTGTAACAGCAGTGTCCAGTTTGGTGAGTAAAACCCTTCTGCCTCCAGTGATCCACCCAGGAAACTTCTTCCCCGCTAGTTACCGTCTGGTTGTCCATCTGTGTCAGATGTAGGTCCCCGCTCTTTGACACAATTCTCGCCTCAAAATAGTATCCACCCCAAAACACCATACGTTAATGTTTTTTTTCTTTGTTGCCAATACCCTACCTTGAGGGGATGACGTGTTTTGGCATGGTGTCCTGGTGTCCGTACGGGGTCTCCATAAGTCAAGGTACATTTTAAACACAAGCATGATGTCATTTTGGCAGGTTTTGGTATCATGTTCTGGCATTTAAAAATGACATTGGTTGGTATGATGTGGGCACCATAATTAAAATTCAGTATTTTTAACTAACCCTCACGCCTTTAAAGGGATACACCAACATTGTTAAGGCTTTATTTGTGCAGATCTTGGATATATATCTGTAAGATCTTAAAAGGTGACAGCAACCACCCCAAATCAATCCAGAGATATTGCTTGAGATGCTTCCTTGTTTAAAAAGCTACAATTGGGCAGGCCTCAAGCAGGGTGTCTCTCAGGGTGTCGAGTTACACGATACATCCACATACAGTACCGTGAAAAGAAGTGAAATGACTGCATATATAAGATTTCTACCAGCTACCTGAAAATGAGCACAAAAGAAATCAAAGAAATAACTACTCCCAGTAAGGAGCATAAAATATCCTACAAATTTACCTGAAGCACATCTGAAGACTGACACAAGACATGCTACACACATTCACTTACAAATTAGATGACACTTGTCCGCCTAATTGGGATGCAATAATTAAAAGTCAAAATTTCCGAGTCTGAGAGGCTGTAACTGGTTCAGTTTTGATTAAACTGAAGAGGATGCATCTCGGCATAGTGTTCTTACATTTTAAATATGACACCCATTGGCCTTATCAGTGCGCCACAACCAAAGGTCAACACTCAAATGTGATGTCTTATACAATTCTCATTAAACCTGGAAGGATGATCTTTCTTGGCACTGTGCGGTGGCGTTTACAAAACTCACACTAATTTTTAATTGGGACCCCATAAGGTCAAATTTTTAACCCAAACATGATGTCGTGGACACCGTTTGTCTAATTTTGACAAAACGCAAAGGGATGACAAATTTTGGCAGTTTTCTAGCATTTAAAAAATTCACACCCCTTTGACGAAGGCAGCCTAATTAAAGTTTCTCTCTTTGAAAGGCACGAACTCCTACACCCCTATCCATCTATAAGTATAGCTATCCATCTGTCTCTGTCGGTCGATCTGTTGATCTGTTCACACTGAAAGGGAGAGAAGGTGGTTCATCACAGTAATGATTACTGAGCCACTGATTAGACATTAGATTGGCTGATCGATTGGTTGACTGACTGACACAAGACCTGTCAACAGTAAAAGGGGTTATTTTGAGCCCCTACAGGGGGTCAGTGGTACAATAAAAATATTTTTGTGGGAAGAAGAGCAACATTATTCAAAATTAAATTTTTAGAATGTCAACAAAGGTTTGTGCGAAAAAAAAAAAATTCTTTCTGTCTTTCTTTTATTTATTTATTTCATTCAAATAAAGAAGTTTTTTTTTTTTTTTTTAGTATACTGGGGGCTGTTTTAGAGGTTGGCAATTGTTTGAAAATTAGAGAGGTGGTTGGGTAAATGGTTGGTTAAATCCTGAAACTGGCTCATACAGTAAAATATTGAGATGCATGAGAAAAATTCTCCTATCTGCCAAAGACGACCTCTGAAGTCCCTTAACAGTACAATGCTGTAATAGTTAATACGCGTGAATGTGTGGTCCACCCCTTTGTCCTGCAGTTATTCCTCGCTCTGTGTAATGTTTGATCTTGGTCAGCCTGGTTAAAAAAGGGTTTGAAAAAATGAATTTTCACCGGTGGAAGCACAGGTTGCTATGCCACTGATTATCCCATGATTATCCAGTCTGAGGGAGAGTGCCTGCAAATTATATCCGACTGTTTTTTGATCCCAAGTTAGTTCAGTCCGGCTGCTCTGCAATATGTCAGCTCAGAGTGTGCTATTGCTCCGGCAGTGGAGGTAAACCCTGCTATATCAGGCATGGAGTTACCAGATTGGCCCATTAGGAAGGGATGACAGGACAGCCCCTCCTGTTTAGTAATTGCTGCATTTTCATTTCCTTGCCCCCAGTGCAACATGGGAGCCAGGTCCCCTACACCCACTGCTAATTGTTTAGCAATCCATCACCTCATGAGGGGTGAAAGTCAGAGACCATTGATCTTGAGGTACAGTTTCTTCTGCTGGATACACCCCTGGCAAGAGAGAGATTAAGAGCAGGGAAGGAAGCAAAGATGAGAAACTAATTGGTTGTGGGTTAAATCATTGGGTGCAATTACGATTCCTCTTGTCTAACATTAGACCCGCCAGACATGCTGGTCTGGTATTGGAGAGTCCACAGTGACTGTCAATTAGCAGGTAGAATCCATATTGAATTAGCATTGAGAGGATCTTCCTGGGCTGAAGAGGAATATACATACAGCCTCTGTATATACAGTTTACACGAATGGTCAACAGGAAATTTTAATTAATTGGGAGTTAAAATGTTTCACAGTGACCTTTTTTGAACAACAAATTACTTGTTAGAGCTTAGAAGATAATGAACCTTGCAAAAAGACATTAGACAATGACATTTTGAGTAATGTTTATTCTTAAACCAAAGTGTGGCCTTAAAAATGGAAGGTCTCGTGCATACAGATGCCTAATAAAGGCTATAAAGTCCACAGCCATTAAGCTAAGTAACCTGGGTAATCCTAATGAGGTGGATGCGGCAGTGTGTCTTTGAATGGAGTAACACACACAGCACCAAGATGCCCCTAACAATGGCTCTCATTTATCGAGCAAGGCGAGCATGCATTGTGTTCAGAACGCATTTTAAATATTTGCACTGAAATACATCAATTCCAAACTAAAACACAGAGTCTTTGCAGACATCTGGTAGATTTTTGCCAGGTATTTCTTAATTTTTTAACCTTACGAACATACAAAAATATCAGTAATTCACCTGGTAAATCAGTTTGCCCTTCACTCCAGACATATGGTACTGTACGTACACACACCTCAGTTCACCATGTCCTCTAAGTACAAATGTGATTTAGAGCAAAACTGCACTGGATGTACATCATACTGTATATTACAGTAGTTTTTTCAACTGACTCTGGCAATATCCTGTTATTGTCCGCATCCATTTAAATGCAAGATTTAGCACACTTACTGTAGTTCAATATAGTCTTTTTATCACAATGAAAAAGCCAATAGCAATCCTGTTGCCTTGCTCAGCACTGATACACAATTGTTCCTGAATGTTCTGCTGCCCCAGCACTTCTCGTAGCTGCAGTGTGCTACAACTCTGCGGCAGAGTAAAACAAAACGACAAATATAAATTTCCATCACATCCCCAGGACGCCATGCTCCATTACTCCTGGTGATTGTGCGGCTGAAATTGTCAATGAAACCGATGTGACAGCATGTGGAGAAATTCCGTTAAAGGAGCTGACAAATGAAACGGGCAAAGAACAATGAGCAGTGATTCAGAGTGATAGCCTGCAAGGATGGAGGCAAATTAAAAATACATGCGGTGTTATACTAATTTAAAGTTTTGAGAGCAGCCTGGTGGTCAGGAGATTAGCAGACACCGCTGCACCTATCTGGGAAATTTCATTGAACTACTTTGCTGATCTAAATTGTCTCTCAGTTCACAGACTGTTAGTCACGATGAGTCGGCACACCTGAACATGCATGAACAAAGCTTCTCCGTAATAACTGCTCAGCTCACGTAACTGCAGGTCAAGTGGGTTCCTCATCAAAAAAAAAAAAAAAAAAAAAAGTCACAAATTCAAATAGACCAGATGGGGAGAGTGTTGATAGAGAAGTCAATGAGTAATGCTCTCCCCTCCTTCAAAAACTATCATGAATGTGCCTCTGATCCAGCCGCTTGACCCTGGTGGAGCTGCTCTGTGGTCAACAAAACAAGACTTTTGTGGCAGTACTGGGCAGCTCCCAGGTGCTAATGTGTAAACCTGTATGCATATTAAAGGCTAGGTGACGCATTTTTCAACCTGGCTGTATTAAAATGTTGTTACCCATCACTTACAACCATACATAGCACAGCTTCACTGCTAAGTTTGTTGAGGAGAAACTAAACTAACCTGCAGCCTTTTTCTAGCCTTCAACACAATCCAATGTGGCACTCATTTACAGCAGCAAAAACCAATAAAATCTCCTTTTTTGATATGGGACAATAATAGTACATTTTATTTACATACTATAACGTAGCTACATACTTGAACTTGGCACTGAGCATGTTGTAAATTTCTGACCTGCGACATGGTGCTCGCAGTGGATGCTCTGCTTCTGTTTCTTCTTTTTGTAAGCATTCATTTATCCCAAGCTGACAATTTGAACACTGTGTGAAATAAATAAAACAAAACCTACTTTTCATGAGGAGAGTTCAAGTGAACACATTGACCAAGTTAGCAGCAGAATGTGTTGATGTACACAATGTAAATTTTAAATAGAACCTGTTAGAACACACTATTTGCAGCCATTTTCTTTAGGTGGGCCGCTGTGAGTTTTCCTTTTTCAAAAGGGACATTTTAATGGGTTTTTTTTAGACTGAAAATGAGTGTCCTGTTGGATTGTGGTGAAGGCCGGCAAGAAGCTGCAACAGAGTGATGCGCTTCTGGTAACTAAAGCTAGTGGCGAGGTTGTGCTGTGTAAAGTTATAAATGATGGGTGATGTGAAAGGAATTCTGTTATTCAGCTGTGTTTTATGCTTGTGCAGGTGCCTTGTTTCAGATTCACTTTGGTGGACTTCAGTTAATGGTTATCCATTTTAGTCGTCGTCATTTAGATGAAACCAAGATCATTTTTACTTTTTTATTTCACGTGCACTCATATCCAACATTTTAATACAACCCGTGTTGAAAAATTTTGAGCCTGTCCTTATAGCAGAGAGTTGCTGAACAATGCCCCATGCTCAGGAAACCTTCCCTGGATAAAGAAAGGTCATGAACATTGTATAAACTTCATGATGGCCTAATTTACTTTTTATTCAGCCATTATGCGACTGTTGGTCCCTCGTGCATTGTCTGTTTGTTGGCAGTAAACTTCAGCTGAAGCTCATCTATTCAAGCTTTAGAGTACATTTATTAGCCACAACCACACTTGTTTTCTTCAGTGGCTATGATTGTGTGTGTTAGTTGCCCTTGGTGCTGACCCTTACTGCTGAGATAGAGCAGCCACTAATTCAAACAGGCCATGTTCGTGGCTCACATAGGTCATGATGGATGATGCCTCTCCTCCAGTGGCAGCAGGTCACACAAACTCTAATATCCCATATCCCTCACATGCCTGTGTGTAATTACAGCTTTCAGGTTCTTTCTTTTTCTTTTTGTTGGGTTGTTCAGCCCCCACCCTTTCCCTTGTTACCTCCTCTCCTTTCCCTCATGTCGAAAAGAGGTGAGATTGTGTGTGGAGGCGAGAGGGAGAAGATGAACACAGAGGGTTGTGTACCCTGCAGGCCCCCTGGGTTGCTTTTCAGTTATTGCTCATGTTCACTTCCTCAAGGTTTGCTTAGTAGGCCAGACTGGTTTCAGTGTTGGCACTCCAGTGATGAGGGTAAGAGAGAGGGTTGTAAATGGATCTTGAAGTGTGTACGAGAGCCACAAACAAGGTTCTAGTGGTTCCAGAGCGAGCGTTCGACCTGTAAATGCTCCTTTACCTGCAGGGAAAGGGAACTGGAAGATGTGATGCTCAGTAATAATGACAAAAAAAGAGGCAGCGGTTTGCATCATTGTTCCAGGAAAGCTCAGCGTGCAAATTTTACAGGGTACTCAGGGTACGACTGCCACTCCCCAGACTTTGCGCTGGTACCTACATGAGCATTATACTTTTTTTTCCATACAAGAAGCATAATAGTCTAGCTGTTTTTTTGTTTTTTTTTCAGGCTGCAGGAATGATTTAAGGCAGATTATGTAAATATCATGCAAGGAGATCTGTTATTATCCGGCAGTGTTGCACGGCAACTGTACTGTATGTCTGTGATGAAAAACAAGAAGAAAGGGCGACTTCACAAAAACAGATTAGCATCCTTTACAGTGTCTCAGCAGTCAGGATTTTTCATCTTAACAAATGTTTAGGAGATTTATATGAATGTCTTATAGCTAATCCTTTGAGGATTTTAAAGGAACATGCATTGTTTTGTTTTGTTTTGTTTTGTTTTTTTAATCCCAGTAGTTATTCTCACAAACTAAATAACAAATGCAAGTGTCATAGGCATACATTATTGCAGCATGTCAGTTACTGTTTTGTCCTTATTTGATACTTTTGTGATTAATTATTCATGGAACTCAGTCTTTTTGGAATCACAGATGCCTGCACTTAATTATCTAATAATCTTATACCTGTCTAATATGTCACTCATGGTTTCGTCTAGATCTCCCTTGCTGGTAGTCGTGCTATTTGACCTTTCTTAGCTGAATGTCCTTTATTCAGCAAGCTCCTGAAAAAAAAAAAAAACATAAATTTGTAGAGTCCTTGGTGCCTCCAATCCATTATTTCGTTTGTTAGCTTTAAATGAATTGCCCCATGGAAAACAGCAACCTTAATCTTTCGAGTTTAAATGTGTAATGAGCAAAAGTGTACTGGAAATGCGCTTTCTTGACCTTTTTTCAGCTCCATGCTCCTTCAAGGTCTTGCCTTCTTGTTGGAACCACATGGTATTTTTCTTGGATAAACTGTTGAGAGTAATGATAGCAGTATCACTCCATGCAGACAGGCCATTAAGTTCATGGAAACAGTGAAATCGTTTGAAAGAAGCTTTAATTATTCTGAAGATACGCTTTCAAAACCTCAAGATATGTTTGTGAATATCACAGATGATTCAATGCTCTTTAGCCACTCTGAAGATTAACCAGTAATTGAAACATTTTCTTCCTTTTTTGTTGATTCACGGCACCTATAGGCCTCCTCTGTATCTGAAAATGTACATCATATCCCTCAAAATCCCACACAATCAAAGTGAAAATGTGCTCAGTGGTGGGACCTTTTTCTGACAGGCTTTAATGGAACAACTTTGGATGACATTTCCAACAACATTCTCAGTAACATTTTGTGGGTTTTTAACTTGTTTCCAAATACCCTTGTCTATGACTGATCAATCACCACAAAATGGATACAAATCTTCCAAAATAATGAGGGAAAATGTCAAATTGTAGTTTTATCTTGTAGCACCTGTCAAAGCACAAATAACATTGGATCTATATGATAAAAAGGTCAGTATTTGTTTTTTAACTGCAGTGAAGTTTTAAATAGTTATAACAAAGTTTGACTCAGTTTGACTCTCAACCACTCCATTCTGCACCCGTAAGTACAAATCATTGTGCCAAATTGATTGCTTTGGTTTCATGGTGCCTTTTGATGTAGCATGTCCAATCCAATCTGTTTTATGTGATGCCCATCAGAGAACAATCAAGAGCAGGCCTCTTTTAAAGGCAAGGCAAATATGTTGTGCGAGCGACTGCAGAGGCTCTTTAAATGAAGAGGAAAACAAGCAAGAAATTGAAAGGATAAAACACAAGACTGAATAAATTTCCTTGCAATTGATTTTTCCACCTGCTAAGGCACATATGTCAAACTCACAACCGGCGGGCCAGATCAGGCCCATGGCCCAAATATATCCGGCCCACAAGATGATTTCTGATTTTCTATTAATACCAATCCTGAGGTAAAATGTCCTGCCGGCCTTTTCAGAATTCCCAGGCACAATTGTGCTGTTACACATATTTACATTTATCCAAGCACAATTCTGAAGCCGTGGTCTTGCAGTTTACTTTTTTTTATACATGTCATGTTTTCCACATAGAGTTGAATTGAGGTCAACTGGACTTGACTGAAGACGTTTCACTTCTCATTCAAGAAGCTTGTTCAGTCCTGAGGTCAGAACTGAAGAAATTGCAGGCAGGTCTGAAGTCAGTGGCACTGTATGTTGCTGTTATTTTAAGGGCACATTATCAAGACAGTATTGTGCGCCAACACAGTCGGGTGCACAACCACATATACTCTGCTTGTTACACACACAGGGATGCCTGCTTCACCTCAGGAAGCTTTGGTGTAATCCTGCTGTTGCCGTAGATGATCTGCTCGAGCTGATCTGTTGCCTCTGCACAGAAGCGTTACATCTTACCTGGCAGATGCACCACTATAATAGCAATCTTCCAAGGTGCAAGTGTGCCTGGCTTTTAAAGGGAAAGGGAGATGGTTCTCCAAATGGTTTAGTGCATGTGAGTACAACCCTTTAAAACCATTCTCCAGGCACAACAACCCTTGTTTCCACCGTTAAAATAGCAAAAGTGCGCTTCAGAAACCAGTACAAAACAGAATGCTTCCTGGCTTTATTTCAAACAGGATATCCAGCAACTGCTATTATTAATTTTTCCTCCATTTCTTTGGGTTTGTAGCCAAAACATACCTATTTTAACCAGGCTCCACACACTTCCACAAGTGCACAAACACTTCCGAGCTGCATCTGATTGGATGAACACTTCACTAATGGGCTGTGCTCTCAACACGGCGGCTCATTTGGAAACACTGGAGGTGAGAAATAAACCATGATTTTTTGAATCTGTCTTCATTTCAGATCAACAATGGTTAGTTTAGAAGTTTCCAGAGCTGGTGATATATGTATCACCAGCTCTGTGATATATGATATATGTACTGCTTAAGCTCTGCCTGTAGCGACACATCAAGTGTTGTTTCCGGCTGTGCTCCATGATGACCTGCTGCAGCGATCCAGTGCTGTTGGAGCTTTCCTGATTCTTGCACACGTGTTTCAGTTGCAGAGGTTTCTGTGTGTGAGCATAGAGTCTTGCAGATAGAGCTCCAAATGTATAATGTCCACTACAGAGGACACAAGCATTTTCTGGGTATCAGGAGCATAGTGAGATTTTATTTTTTACTGAGTACTAAAGAATAGAAATTCATGCAAAAAAAATTTAAAATGCATAATTTATTAATACACATCCAAAAATCCTGTAGCAATCCATAAAACTCCTACAGCAAACTCACAATCAAACAAGTAACTGCAGAAGTTTATAATAATATCTCATGCCATGGTGGCCCAACACCGAAAAAAGCCCCAGACTGGGTGTGAGAGGCTTAGCCAAAGCTGAAGATCTGGAGATCACTGAGCATGGGTAGGGGAAGAGCAAACAATCAAGTATTACACTTGATGTTCAAGGCCCAAACCTTGATCCCAAGGCTTGGCTAAGGCTTGAAGCCAAGCCTGAACACAATCAGTACAGGCTGGAGAAGCAGCATCCACAGCAGAAGCCTGCTACCCAGTCTACCAGTAAGAAAACCCAATGGAAAAACACTGGGTAGTTCCAGGAAAACACAAAACAGGAGATTAACCACACTGAAGCACTCCAGATAGAGACTTGGATAAAGCAGAAGGCTGCTGGAAAATGAAGCAGTGTACCCCAGTTGGACACTGGGGTGAAAGCAAGTGAAAGTGTAACTTCCAATGCCTGGGGCCAAGGGACAAGCATTGAGCCTAATGCTCAACAGGAGCACCACAGCAGAGGCCTCCTGCCCAAGCCATCAGAAAAAATGCAATGGAAAATATTTGGGCTGTTCCTAGAAAGCACAAACCAGTAGATTCACCACATGTATGCACCCAAGATAGACACTAAAGCAGCAATATAGCCCAGCTGGACACCAGGATGAAAGCAAGTGAGGGTGCGATCTCCAATGCCTGGGTTAAACCCCAACCTTTAAGGCTAAGGCAGAGGCTTGAGCCAAGCCTAAACAAAATGAATGTGGGCTGGAGAAGAGAAACAGCACCAGGCAGCCCCAGGGTGCTATGAAAATTGTGCAAAAGGTGCAGAATGATGCCCAGAACGTCAAGGCTGCGCCTGCTACCCAGCCTGATAAGACTGCACTAGTCCAGGAAAACTTGCAAAGCAGCAGGCAGTCAGGCTCAAGGCCCTTGAGGAAGAAGCCCTTCACCAGGAAGTGAAGGAGCTTGAAACTCCTTTAGGAGAAAGCCCTGAGCACCACAGCCAATAATCCAACTTAGAGAACCATCCTAGACCTCAGGCTTGATTTGATGAAAATGGACATCAGTGAGAGAACTGCAGTGCTAAAATTAGAGGAACTACAGGACACTCTCCAAAAGGAGAGAGGCCAGGACACAGCAGGAGAAGCTCCTGGCCTACAAGCAGTCTCAGCAGGAAGTTGATGGAGAGGTCCAGGTGAGTGGGCCAAAAAAAAGAGCACCATGCAGGAAACAATTGCTGGCCTGGAGAGTTGCAAGTACCCAGGGGTTGGCAAAAGACTCCAAGAAGCTGAGCCTGTGGGAAAGTGTTCGGAGCCCACACCCACCAAAAGAATATGGAGAAAGAGAAAAAAAATGAAATTGATTCTACCACCAAGAAAACATCCAAAAAGCCAAACCTGCTACAAAAACTGTTTGAAGCCCCCACCAATCAGACTAACATGGAGAAAGAGAGGAAAAAGCGAGGCTGAGTCTATCACCAAGGACTCTAACAAGTCCCTCAATGCCTTCCTCAAAGAATCTGAGGAGACAACTCTGCTCACACACACACACACACACACACACACATCTCCCTCCCTCATGTTCCACCCCTCCAACCCATGACACCACCAAATTCTTCCAAACCCTTTCCCTTTTATTTTTACTCAGTAAATACACATATAACTACAACTGTGTACCTTGTGGGCGAGACATTCTCTAACCAAGTCATTTGGTCATCATTTTTAACTCTTTTTTTTTCCAGTTCCATCTTAATGCCTTAACACTAAAACTACCACGATTGTGTATACACCTAAAAGTGGGTCAAATTTATCTGCATGTCCAAACATTAATTCATTTTGATAAACAGATTATTATAGGTTATTTTATTTTAGTAAAAACACATTTTTCAGTTATGCAATTTCTAAATTCAGAAAAAAAATTCAAATGGTTGGTTATTAGTTAATTTTGGTAATTAAGTACATTTCAGCACCTTCATACCTCCTAGACAATTGGACTTTTCGGGGTCCAATTATATTAAGGGATCCTGCTTCTCAGGATCTTTTCTTTTTAATTTTTTTTTATTTTTTTTTATTTTTTTTTTTTAGTATTCCTTCTTTGTTTGACAGTCACAGTAGAAAGAGCCAGGAAAGGCAGGGAAGAGAGAGGGAACGACATGCAGCAAATGGCCTGAGGTTGGATTTTAACCCAGGACGCTGAAACCAGGACTCGGCCTTAACAAGTCGTACGCGCTCTTCTGCAGTGAGCTACCGGGGCGCCCAAACATCTTTTTTCCCTGAACGTAGTAATTCCTTTTTATTCTTGTTAAATGAATCAACTGCCCCAAGGCCCCCAAAATAGTGACAGTCACATATATCACTCAAACCAACAAACATTGTCTTGGTGTTAAAAGTTTTTTTTACAGCCATACTGTCTTGGCTGTCTATGACTCTGAAACACTTTAGATTTAAAGTGAGGTGTATCTCTCATTTACACCACCTAACCTACCCATTGTTGTTATTACAGGGAAAGGCACTATTTCTGAAAGGAGTGAAAGGAAAATGCATGACCTCTGCTGCTGTGAGTTTGTCTGGTTTGTCATATGAAAGCAGAATGAGATGTGTGAAGACAAATGTGAAATGTGAAACTGTGCTCTTTGGCATTGTCTTCATTGGTGTAAGTCCATGCAAGTTCCCTACTGGGCCTGTTCATATGATCCAAATTGCATCATGAAATTGACAGATTAGGTTTTCAGATTTACAAGCCTACTCAAAGGTCAACCTTACATAAGCTGTGTGTATACAAACTGCATAACATGAGACCTAGTCTGACTTGGTCTTTAACCCTTTGGCGCATAGCGGTCACTACAGTGGACAGCTGTTTAAAGTCATTTTCTCCTAAATGCAATGGTTTCTATGGTGGAATTGCATATCAGCTGTTAGAATGCTCTCTGCTGCTCTCCCCATTGAGGTTTATGCAGAGACTGTCAATTCTTGTTGCTGAAAACATAATACTAGTATCATGACATGGTAATACCAGTCCTGCATCCTTAAAGAAGTATGGAGACTCACAAAAGTGTTCATGCCCTCAGAAGAGTAAAAACACATAAGAAAAAAATCTTGACTCAGGCTTTCATAATTCACGCATCAAAGGGTTAAGTCACACCTTTACCTGTTGCTGCTGAATGATGGAGACTGACTTAGATAACCTGTCACATAATGCATTATTGGTAAAGTAAGACACTTTACGGAAGAGGAGAAATGGCCGTAGCAACAGCAACACTTAGCGGCAGAAGACTGACACATTTGACATCCTGTGTTTACTGGAGGAATACAATGCTGAAAAAGTGTATTATTGCAGAAAATAACTAAAAAGGTACACAGCTTTTCCTCCCTGATCAGTAGCTACTGCCCGCTTGGTACTGCGCTGT
Organism: Myripristis murdjan; assembly: GCF_902150065.1. NCBI lineage: Eukaryota > Metazoa > Chordata > Actinopteri > Holocentriformes > Holocentridae > Myripristis > Myripristis murdjan. The sequence goes on along the minus strand of NC_043984.1, from coordinate 12,489,892 downwards.
GCAACTCTCATTTGATCTGGTAAAACTGGTGCTGGAAAGAGTACTGTGAACTGGTACTGAAGTGTAACTTTGCTGATGTTTTAGTTAAGTAGAACTAAAAGTACTGCATAAAAATCTACTACTACTACTACTACTATAATCTATAATCTACTACTATTTAAAGTTTGGAGTATGAAAGTAGATGGTTCAAACTACATTCTTGTGAAGGTGCGTTGTGCAAAACTGCTGAGGGCTGATTGAAGTGAGAACCCTGTAGACTCAAGTGGTTGACTCTACATGGTTCTCATCCCCAGGCCAACTCTCTGATGTTATTCCACTTTGTTCTGCACTTATTCCACATTTTTTGCCAGTTTTATCTAAAAGGTCCTCTCTCCCATCCACCATCTGCAGTTTTTTATCGTGCAGCTTTTATTGGAAATTTGGAAATGACAAAACACAGAATCAACAAAGTAGAACCAGATTGCTCTCATTTCCTCTAATCTTGGCTGACTGAGCTTTTATTATGAAAGGCTCCACAATCTGTCACTGATCATTTGTACTCTATAGTGGATATGATTTAAAATGTACTGAAGTACAACACTCAACTGAAATGGAGGGAAAGTAAAATAATTAACTGTAAGAATATTTCAAAGAGTGCAAGTAAACAAAAAAGCTACTCAGTTACAGTAATATGAGTAAATGAAATTAGTTATTTCCACATCTGGATAAAACCCTCAATGAAACGGGGAAAACCTGAGCTTGTTAGCTAGAAATAGCATTGCATTCATTGCATTCAAATCGGATGCTTGTTAAAGGCTTGTTAAACTGGCCTTAGTTTGTCGAGTTAGACTAGTCTAATTAAGCCTGTCTGTTGCATAAATATTAAGGCTGACTTACTTTGAGGTAGGAAAGTTAGCCACCGCTCCTCCAGGCTACGTTTCAGCTAAGAGCTCTGTTGCCATGGTAATGGTGTGTCAGCTAAGCCTCGATCAGACTGCAGGAGTTTAAAGTCCTGACCGATGTTTAAGTCGGGTTGCATCAGGATGTTTCTTCGCTCTAATCCCAAACATGCACACACTACAAGATTTGAAAATAATGGCACATCTCACTCTACAGGATATTATTAAGATTATCGCACCAGAGGGAGCGGTGCACCACCTGTCTGACCCGCTCTCTCTCAGTTCAGTTCAGTTCAATTCAATTCAAACGCTTTATCAGCATGAAAGTTACATGAACAATTTTGCTAAAGCATCACAGTACAAATTGTTCAATATTTGGACACAATAACAGAACTTTAAACAATGCATTAAAACATTTCAACATTTTCTCTCCCTCTCTCTCTCTCTTTACAGTTATGTCTTGTAAGTTGTGCACAGATTGCAGTTATATCCGCAGGTACTCGGCCGATTCGGGTCATAAAAAAATAATCTGATTGATAGCAGATGAGTTGCGGGTGGGTGAAAAAAATTTCAGTTGAGTTTATTAAATACTTGCGGTGATAGCTGCAGAAGAAACGATAACGAGAGTGTGTATTTATGCACAAGGCACGGCGATGTAACTACATGAAGTGAGTCCGAACACCAGACTCACTTCAAGGAGGAATCAAACTCCCAGGTTGAAAGTCCTGCACAGGGGTGACCCATCCACCACCCAACCACTTCTCAATGTTAGTTTTGTCACTTGTTTTGCAGTACAGTGTGGGTCAAACGTTGCCAAAGTCATTCAATAAACATAGGCCTCATTTTGCCCTTGAATTGGTTGTGATTTTTTTTTTTAATACGACGGGTGATTGGCTTTGACACCTCTGCACTATGGTCTGTCTTAAACTGTGGCAGATTTTAAAAAAAGCAGAGTAATGAATGCCTACAGATGGCCATTTTCCAGAGAAATATCCCTAAAGCTGCTGTGTTTTGTGCCTTGTTGCAAACTACTCTTTCAGGCTTTTTCTGAATAATATATTATATGATTAATATTTGCTTACTGGACTATTTATTATCGAGCAAGCATATTTCAGTGTTTTCAAAAATATATTCATAAATTGTGAGGGTAATCGCTGTAGCACATGGAAAAACATATTTGCTTATTTGCGAGGCAAGCAGCAGCTTGACCTGCATGGTTTGACAGAATGAGTTTACATTATGCTCTCTCAAATATTTATATTGCTGTTTCCCATTGTCAATGACGAGTTGACTCCCCAGTGAATTATAATTATCTGGATGAGAGGATGTTCCTAACTACTGACATTTCACACTTGGAGGCTCGCTGTGCAGCTGTTTTTCATTATTTTTCTCCATCGCTGTGTGGAACTGATGAAATTTTATATATCCATGTATGCAAAGTACACTCATGGGATTAGCTAAATGCCTCATGGAGCACCAAGAAAGTCTCAAAAGAGGTATTGGTGCTGCAGATGGCATGTCTTTGACAAGCTGGCTGGGAAAAAAATTACTGTCGGCAGCATTTACTTAAGAGTGACGTGACACATCAGAGGGGAAACAAGAGCAAAATGAATACTCAAAAACATAGAAATGAGAGAGCTGAGGAGGTGGACTGTACAGGTGACTCATGTTTACGTTTTGCCGGTTCCTTTTCTATTAGGATTTAGACGACTCAGGGGAAACTGGGTCCACGTAGATGCCATCAGTAATCAGCAACAGACAGAACAGTGTAACATTGCAAAATTAGGTGTCTCTCAACCAGGACTGAGGCCCAAACAATATCCCCTTGCTGTAACTCTGCATTATAGTTGGTGTGATCATTTCTCATACCAATGGAGAAGAATGTTGCTCAATATTCTTAAAGGGCTGGTAAACCCAGTTATTATTCTTCACTGTCTTCATCATCCACTAAGATTTGAGAGTTCCTGAAAGTCGAGAGTTCCTGAAAGTCGAGTTTTAGGCACCTTTGTCTTTCTGCAGTAATCCATTCCAGCAGGGTTGGGATGGCTTTAGTTCCCCTTGTAGGGTAACAATGTAGTCTGGACTACCTGTCCAACACAGTGTCTTTGGAGGTTCTCAGTCATCCTGGTCCACTTTGTTGGACATCCACATGGAGCTGAATCGAGGGCAACTGGACTTGTTTGTAAGACGTCTCACCTCTCATAAAAGAAGCTTCTTCAGTGAGACGTTTTCGAGAGTCTATAAACAAGTCCTGCTGCCCTCAATTCAACTCTATGTGGATGTCGAACAAAGTGGAAATATCCTGCTTGTTGGAATTGAAATAGCTAATGTTGTCATTTTTATAGCTCACATTGCTATAGGTCACGTGCTAAAAACGTGAACTTTAGAGGGTTGTAGAAGTAGAGTTGACGTGAGAAACTCTGATTCGTCTGATTCAAGCTCCGTATTAGATTGAAATGCTAGCACCTCTTCCGTTTTGACACCAGACTGGTAAAACAGTCCTCGGTGCTCGGTGTGCTGTGCTAAACAACCTACCAGTTACTGTTTCTACCGTTGTTTAAATGGCGGATAACAGGATGTGCTCTGATTGGATCGCTCCACTCTTATGCAGTAACGTCTCAACGTCTCTCTGCAAAGAAAGAACTTCAGAATCCCTCATGATGTTTTCTACACCCAGTGATGACAATAAAAAAAAAAAAAAAAAAAAAACATTTTAATGAAAAATTTAATATTTTAGTTTACCATCCATTTATGTGTAGCAAAGGGAAAGGTTTAATTGAATATGCTTCTAATGCTGTATTTGCGATAGGACATAATAATTATTTTTGGGGTGCCACTGTTTGGGGCTTAGTTATATAGAGGCAAACAGAACAGGCTTACATCAAAATAGCACATTTAATTAATCTGGAGGAAGCAAATGCTTTTAGTGTTTTAGCGTTCCATGAATGCAGCACATTTGAGCCAGACTGCTGTGTATCTGTTTAATGGTAAACACAAATATCTACTCATCTACAGCTATGACACCCAGCAAAAGATGATACTGTGTGTTTGTGAAGGCTTTTTCTGCTGTTTCTCTATCTGGCTTGCATCGTGTTTGACCTCCTCTGCAGACTCCTGCTGCATCTGCTCTTGATGGCTGGTAGGCTCTGTGTTGTTGTTTTTTTTGACCGGTAGCCTGCTTGGATCTCTTCCTGAGGGACAGACAGGACGTTGGCTTTTCTATTGTTGTCTGAGGGCACCTGGAAGCTATGCGGATATATCCTTCCCTCCTATGTTTTCTCCTGAATGTGATGCTTTATTTTCTCTGTAAACCTGTCAGAGGTTCTTTGTGGCTACATCCTCAAACCGTGAAGAGGCCTAATTTCTAAAATGAACCGACATACTACATATCTTCCTACAATGTGTCCAGTTTGATTACCAAAACTACTGACAAAAAATTAGTTTTTGATTTGTATTGTATCTTAGATCATATATAGTGTGATGATTCGATATGTAACGCTTCTGTGAGTTAATCCCTAGGCCGCTCCCTGCCACTTTATTTCTGACTCCCTTGTCTATCTTTAATTTTTTTCATTGTCTGTTATTATGACTGTCCGTGGTGAATTATGTTATCGCTCTTGTAACTTAACTGCTAAAGGGTGTTGTAAACTTTGCAGCCTGTTACTCGGTTAGGTAATTGCCTGCCGTAATTGAGTATTGATTACCTCTACCCTGTAACTTGGTCAGGTGACTGTTTTTCTCTCCATGTGGATCCTTTTTCATTTTATACCACATACCTATGAAGGTCAGATGACCCCAAACATTTTTTTTTTTTCAGTAAGTGACGACAGGGTGATTCCATTCATTCAGAGTTCTTTTCATAAGCTCTGCATCTGTTATTAATGTTCAGATATGAATTTCTGATAAATAAAATGATTGACATATCATATCGAGTGTTTTTGCACATGAAGCTGTGGAACGTATGCTGACGACACAGGAACAGGAACTTATCTGTTGAGTTTGGGGTCAAAGATCCAACTGCAAAGTCTTATAAGTGTCAGAAGATCCTTTGCACATCCTGAATTTGATGAGGTATTGCTTGGTTCATTTACATTCTATGTTGAGAGAGAGCTAAAGTTATCACAGCGCCTCATGGCAGGTGATCAGGAAAGACAAAGGAGGTGCCAGTATATAGAGGGATAGCTCCTCCATCAAAGAAGGAGGTCAGTCTCTTTGTGCCTGTACATGTAACTCGCCGTAATTATCCTTAATAATCCTGACATTTTAGCATGTCTTTCCCTTACATAAGTCATCCTGATGTGAACTTTTAACTGATTCACTAGTAGCTGTAAAGGTTTGACTGTTCCCCCGCATCGCAGTTGTAATAATATCTGACTCATGTAGCTGCCAAAGCAGTCAGAGACACAGCCAGGAGAGTGTCATCTCTCATCAGCTGACAGACACCGAGCAGAGTGAAGTGTGAAATTATTTGTGTGATTGTCTGGCAGCCACAGGCAGCACACGGCAACAATAACAACAAGCCCCGTGGTCAAATCTCCAGAGGTTTTTAATGATCCGGTGTATTCTCAACTTTTCCGCCTTGCACTTTGTAGAACTTGGTAGAACTTGGGATCCCGGCAATGAGTTTGAAACAAAATGAGGAAAAAGTTGTGGAGAGAATCAAGAATAAAGAAGAGGTGTCTGAGATTTTATTTTTTCTACAGCAGACATTTATAGCTAATAGCTCCTCGCAGAGACTGCTGATCAGCTTCTCACCCTACCTGATCACTTCCCAAGTATTGACTGGGTTGTTTCACTGTGCTCAGTTAATACAAGTCAGTTTTTTGTCTGCTCTTGCCTTAAATGAAAAAGACACAGAGGAAGCATTATATTTCCTAGTCTCCTGTTCAGAGGGTGAGCTCATCTGTTGATTAATAGACGCCATTGTTGGTCTGCATTTACTGTTTCTCTCCTCTTTTTAGAGAGAAAAAAAAGTAATTTCCACAAAAGAAAAAGGGGATTTTAGCAAGCATCACTTTCCTCCCTCTCACACACACATTTACTCAGGCAGAGCAGAAGGCTGGGCTTGCAATAATCCCGCAGCTCTTCTGCCTGTGGGTACTTAGCAGGAGGTAGGTAAGTCTAGTGATTATAATGCTTTTCATTGTGGAGAGAGAGCTTTGGCCAAACAGCACCAGCCAGGCAAGTGGAAAGCCAGCACCCACCCACGCCTGGGCAGTGAGCGTCCCTCAAGAGCCACAGCGGTCAACAGTGCATGGGCCTCACCTGTCAAGAGTCTCACTGCGTCGAGAACCAGTGGAGTGGAAATTCAGAGAAGCCAGAGAGGCCAAACAATATCAGAGAGGAACAGAGAGCGAGAGACAGAGAGAGAGAGACTGAGGAGTCAGAGAGGGCCTTTTGATGAGCGCTGAGCACGAGTGTTCTTGTGAGACTTGAAGGACCAAAATCAAAACCCTGCATGGTGCTTGATCAGTGTTTGGAAGTGCCACTTGAAGAGATTTTTTTTTTTTTTTTTAGGTTAGGAGAATAGTCCCTCATGCTCAATATTCTCTCTCTCTTTCTCTGATGAAAGGAATATTTTCTCAGAGTCTCTCTAACACTCCTCCGCCCTCTCTATTTCTCTTTCTCTTTCTCACACACTTCTCTTCTTTTCATTTATTTGACAATTAGTATCAAAATTGGTATTACAAGTACATGCACTAAATCTGACAGTGGGATGATGGGAGATAATCCCTTCTGTTTCCAGTGCAGTTTCTCTTGGTTTTGGATTTTTTTCTGGGAAGTATAAACGGAAACAAGATAAAATACGGCCCCAGTAGTATAAAGAAAAGAAAAGCCTGGAAAAGGGTGATTAGCATCAGAAACAACAGGGATTATCTCATTCCACTTTTTACTCGTTTGAAGGAAAACAAGATTTTAACACTGAATATGAGAGTGAATGGTTTGTTGGAGTAGACATTTTCAGTGTCATCCTCTGTTGCTTCCATATTTTGTGAACCTCTGGATGAGATGATTCCATCTTTTCTTGGCCATTTGCAAGCGCATACCACAATTGTCAATTTGTTTTACTGTGCACCATCACAGCTCACTGTTTCCTCTAGGGAGTCAAATCTGGCTTCCTCCTGGCACCAGAGCCCATTGGCACTGCTTTGTTCTGCCCAATCTGAGCAGCACAGATAGCGGTCCTATCTCTGTGCCTCTGACCACCTGTTGCAGATGCTATTCACCTGTGTAATCGAATTTTCGGAAGCCCACTGAGGGCAGAGAGCAACAGGCAATTGTTGCGCCGGAATCAAAGGAAGGGCCGTCATTGAAGAAGAAAGAGAAAAGACTGACAGGAGCTAGGTCCTTGTTCCCAACAACAGCAGAGAATATGTCAGAGAAATGCTTTTGTAAGCCGCAGAGATTTTTCACCTCTTGGTGTACCTCTTCCAATGCTAGAATGCAAAAAATGTCTACATCAACAGGTCATGTAGTCTCATATTCAGCTGTAAAATCTTGTTTTTCTTCAAACAAGAAAAAAAAAAAAAAAAAAAAACATCTGCCAGTGGGATGAGATAGCTTTGGAGACACTTGACTCCAATGCTCTTATTTCAAGATTTTTTGTGGGAACAAGTAAAAATGTGTTGAAATAAGGCAGAATAGGGCAGAATAAAGAAAATGACACTTGACTCAGGAAAATTTGACGTTGATTAGCGCTGCAAACTGTTTCCCTTTCTTTTTTCTTTCTTTCTTTCTTTCTTTCTTTCTTCATCTTTCTCTACCTCCCTCTATCTCATTCAAACATCCTGCTTCATCCTCTTTCTTCTCTTTCTCTGTAGTTATGGCGACATGGTGCCAAAGACAATTGCGGGGAAGATCTTTGGCTCCATCTGTTCACTAAGTGGGGTGCTGGTGATCGCCCTGCCCGTCCCTGTCATCGTCTCCAACTTCAGCCGCATCTATCACCAGAACCAGAGAGCAGACAAACGCCGCGCTCAGAAGGTACGACCTCTTTAACTCACCCCATCACTTGCAGCAGGAGGTCAAGGCCTGCGTTTGTATTGGTCTGCGTATGTCGGCGTGTGTTTACTCCTACTACTTGACCGCTTGGACTGACAACAGAGCTAAATGGCTGTCACAAAGCTGTAGCGCCACAGGACTGTTAGGTATCATTTATGTAATGACAACAGATGGGGGTTGAGGTGTTCAAGAAAAATACTGGGTCACTACTTGCTGTGAAGCACAGCAATGCCATGGAAGTCTTTTACTATTTCAGACTATTAGAATAATGATGGCAGGTTAAAAGGAGTTCATAGCAGGTCAGTTCCTTTTTTATGATAAGTGCAAAGAAAACACTTTACAAACTTAAAAAAGCCAAGGGTGAAAAGGATTGACCTCCCATTAGGAATTGTCCTTCTGCAATGCAAATCGTTGCCCTTCAACCTACATTATCGCTCATTCTCCTTTTACACCATCACACACACGCGCGCGCGCACACACACACATACACACATGCATGCATGCAATTGTTGCTCACAGTCACGCTACACCACATCCCTTAAGACATGCACACATGTACACACACACACACACACACACACACACACACACACAGCGAGTGACTTAGTGTACTCACCCAAGAGGCTTGACCTTTCTCAGGGTCTAGATAAGAGAGCTATTAAGTCAAGGAGCAGCTGCTGAGAGCTAATAGAGAAAAGACACATCTGGATTGAATCCATGGTGATATCAAAATCCTCAGCGCAGTGTTTTCTCAGTAATATCTTGCTTTAAATCAGCTGTAGTCAAATGTAAAGCTTTTAACATTATAAAGGTAATGCAGTGAATTTGCTTCCTCAGTGATGTAGTCAAAACATGGTGTTTAAACAAATCAACTTTGTGATTATCGAATAACAATAAGCATCCAGTATAAACAAAAAACCTAATTAGAGGTTAGGGAGCCTGATAAAAAAGATTATTTCCCCATCAGGATGAGTAAAAAATAACATTATTTATTTGTGTTTATTTCTTGGAAAGACTCCATTTGACAGTGTTCAACAGATTTTTCCTCTGAGTTTATATCATGAAGATTTATTGCCTTAAAAGGGTGGGTAAACACTGTTTCATAAAATAAAAAGGCCGTCAAAGTGAGCTGAGGTGTGTTTACCCTCACTTGCACCCCTGATGATAAGCTTGCTGCTGAAGTGAGTGGGGAAGGAAAATAATTGCCAGTGGAAACAGCTGAAAAGAGTGATAGAACACAGCGCTGATGGCCATTATCACGATTCATCTGACAACATAGGTGCCATATTTATGGAAGACTGTATACAGCTGCATGTTAGGATGTTAGGCCCAGCATTAGACTCTATAGTCTAGCTGCCTAACTGCACCCACTGCAGCTCAGGTCTGTCGTGAATTTGAAGTCACAAAGGGTGATTAGTGTCTGTTAGCTGTTGCTATTGGCATGAAAAATAGCAATAACCCTTTATGTTGAGGGCGGGGGAAGGGGGTGTTAATGTATGTATGACGGTTTGCTGTTTGCTGCCAAAAACCAATAGATATAATGTTTAAAAAACAATAATAATAAAGTAACATTGGTAACCCTTCCTTTAACAGTCGCTCGTAGTTGTATACAAAGCATTTTCCATATATTATTTTCATATATAATAGCCTTGCAACAACACTGAGAGATATATTTTTCCTCTAGTTAAAATTTTCTTAAATACCAGAGACATTGCATGCATGCATTTAAGTGCCATTGCCAGTGCAATTTCTGGAGCAGCTTTACTGAGCTCTCTCTAGCTGGGTAGCACCAAGAACAATTAGTGTCCAACGAAAGGTTATTTCTAATAAAATAATATTAGAACATAGACAGAAATATTGATATTGGCCTTTGAAAAACTCTTATTGGCTGAACCATAATAGATACTGAGGATTGCTTTGTAAGTACCAATATTTTTGTATCAAACCTGCTGGTAGCAAATGATTTGCGTGTGGAGCTTCAGTAACTTTAAATGTGAATTTTATGTTCTCAAAATGAGAAGTATGCAGAGTTTCCTCCAGAGTTTTACTCCCTGGAAATAAAAGTAAATCTCTCCACTGAAACCACTCTCACATAAATCTTGTTGTGTTTTTAAGGCAGGTTGACCCATTCCATCGATTAATTGGTAGAGGACACTCTGGGTTATGTTGCTCCCTTTAAAAGAAGAATTAATGTGCTAACACCATAGTGAGCAATTAAATGAAAAAGAAAGTTCTAAAATAAATTTGTAAATTTTATGGCAAGTTTTAGCAGTGGTCACGCAGGAACCTCCCTCATCAACTGGCCGATATCTTATTCTTAGTAACAGCCCAATATTATCTACGAGGATTGTTCCTGGAGTTGATGCATAGTAGGGACAGTGTTTCTAAGAAAGTGCAGAAAAGTTTTCTTGGAAGTAACACTGTTGAACTCTTATGTGAGACCTGTCCTTTGCACAGCTGCACACTGTTCTCTGTTGCCTTTGTCCTGCTGCCAGTGGGAGATAATAAGGCCAAAGTCTTGCACAAAATTTCAGATGATGTCCTGCATGCTGCATTCTTGCACTGAGAGGCAAAAATGATTGATTCTTTTTTTTTATATTAAAGCTTTATCAGAGCCTTTTGAGAACATGCAGGATTGCTTTTAAATGTGCAAAACACAAGCTCTTGCCCTCTCAAAACTGAAAACTGCAAGCATTCACTTGAATGGATGAGTAATACCAGAGGTGTTAATGATATGATGTGAAGTGTTCATCTACTTAGCCCACCTATTATCTTCAGTGTCAATTTGACCCCATTCAATGTTTTGTCTCTAAATACATAATTAACATCTTTTTTTTTTTTCTTTTTTTTTTTTGCTTCGTATTTCATGACTTTTCCTAATTGAATGGGGACAGGTTGGTAAACATAAAATGAACATGATGGTATGTTTTCAATGTGTCTTGTACACATTTGGTACCCATCTATGGTTCATTGGGGTCTATTTGACCTTTTTTGGCTTTATAAAATATATAAGAAATATCGATATTTTACACAAAATGTTGTTTTGGATGACACTGAGGAACTATAACATGTCATTTATGATCTTCAAAAAAACTTCCTTCTGCTTTAGGGCCCTCACCAAACACAACCACACCTGTAGTAGTGCCAGAACCACTGATAGTTAATGTGACATTTTTGGAGGGAAAACCATGAGTCCAACACGTTGATATGTTTTATTTAAAGGGCTTTTTAGGTAGTCATCAAGAAATATAAACTACCTGACACATAAACTTGAGCAGCAGTTTTTATTATAATCGTTTTCTGGAGGTTTAAATTGCTAGGGTCAAATTGACCCCACTTGATAAAAAATGTTAGCAAATTTGAAGGTAATAGGAGGGTAAAAGGAAGGGTTACCAAGACATCTGTATAGTGATTATCAGTCACTCATGCAAGGAAATGCCCCACTCGAGCCACAAGAGGTATGGGCTCCTCTGTTTCTCTCAGAGTATGAGAAAGAGAAAGAGGGAGGAGAAAAAGAAAAACAGGGGAGAAAGGGAAGATCTGTTTCAAACTAACCCTGCTCATCTCCTCTCTCTCTCTCTCTCTCTCTCTCTCTCTCTCTCTCTCTCTCTCTCTCTCTCAACATCTTATCCCTCTTCATTCGTCTCTAATAGTGGGCTGCTCCAGGCTCCCATTACAATTATGTAGTCATCTGGGGGTTCTACTGTATGAAAAGCAGCCCATCGCAGCTTCACAGTCAGAAAATAGAAAGTAGAAAGCCCAAATTGGGTGCGACTGCAGCCTCACACCAACTACTGTATCATTTAGCTGCAGTCTACCTTAGCTAATGATAACAATATTAAGGAAATTAATCTGTTAATCTGTGTGTGTGTTTGAGTGTATTAATATAGTACACTGTCACCTCTTCATGTTCAGTCATCCACACAGGGCATGACTGAGCAGAGAGACAACCCCTGTTACTAATGTGTCTAATTCAAAGATGATGCGTGAGTTGAAAAAACGCTCACCCCTCGGGAGGACAGGTTTCCCGCTGCACAAATCAGTGGCGCGGTGTATTTGACAGAGCATTGCTGAGTGGTGTTGAGGCAGTAAATGGACTGAGGTCACAGTGGTAATAGGACAGCAAAGTCAAGAGGAGCCACACTGAGAGAGATGGCAGGTTGTCGAGGGAAAAAAAAAAAACAAAAAACAGATACGTGAGGTTAAAAGGAGACAAAGGGAGGGAGACAGGGAAGAGAGAAGGAAATAGCACAAAATGGAAAGGAAAGGAAAAGAAAGAGAGAGAGGGAGAGAGAGAGGGGACAGGATGGTGATGGATAGAGAGATTAGAGAGGAAAGTCTGATGAAGAAGGAGAGAGAGAGAGAGCAACAGAAGTGAAGGGGACTGGGGTGAGAAGAAGAGACAACGAGTGTGTAGTTTCAAGGATCACTTGCCTTAGAGGTGAACTTTGCCTTTTTTCCTGGACTGCAGCAGTCTAGCAGCCTGTCTGACTGTGGGTGGGAATGTTGGAGCATCGAGACGTGATCGGCTCGGTCATCCAAGACCACAGGCGGAGGGGGGGAAAAAAATCAGAGTAGCACCATGACTGGGCTGCAGGATGTTGAGGAGGCTCATTAGAAAGTAGAGCCACTGTCACACAGCTCAGATGTAACTCACATTTAATTTACTGTAGAAAATCAGTCCAGCCCACAGAGATTTCCCCCACAGCGCTTTGGGAGGCAGATCCAGTGGTGAGTAGGATGTGTGTAGGCCTTGATTTCTGAAGGCTGACCAGTACCTTCTATTTATTTATGTATGTATGTACATATGTATGTATGTATTTTAACTGCCAGAAGTCAATATTTTGTGCTGATATTCAACATCATTATGCTAAAAATAAATAAATAAATAAATAAATAAATAATGGCATGCAATTAAATTGGGTTCAATTCAGTGTTTGAAGGTTAAGAGTTCCCCATAGACAACTAGTGTAGCGTAGGATATTGTGTTTTGTTTTTTAATTAAAACGGCCGAAAGCTGATATTTTGTGATGATATTCAGTACTTTTACATTATTAAAAAATTATTAATAATAATAATAATAAAGTAAAACAATAATAATAATAATGCTACAACTAAAGATGATGATGATGATGATGATGATGATGATAACAACAACAACTATAATTTCTGCATAGTTTGCGAGGAGTCCAGTAAAAACTGAATCAACTCATATTCCGGCCAATTTAGGCCATGTCAGTTCAATGTAGTGTGACCAACACCATCTGCATGGCTGGTTGTTAATAAAAGGACAATATCAGCGTGATTTATTGGCAAACCAATACATCGGCCTTGGACAGGGTTTTTTTTCCCCTCCGTTTTTGTGCCCAAGTGCAGTTGAAGCCTGGTGAAAAATTACATCCCGCAGTCAACACAGCTCAGTTTTACAATGAAGTAGCGGCTCAGCTCAGCACTATGGAACTGCAGAAGTAGAAAGAGAATAAAGACTCAGTGGGCTCTCAAGGTTTTGGGGACTGAAGTAAATGGACCATCAGAACGGAGGAGATGCTATCATCAGCAGCCCATCGTAGCCTCCTTACACTTAGCTGCAGCGCTACGTCTTATTTCATTTTAGCTTCCCTCCCGTCAAGCAAAGCCTTTGATCAATAAGGTATGTCTAAGGAAAGGCTGACAGCGTGAGGCGGCCTTCTCCGTTTCAGTCATTCTCACTCCTTAACTGCGGATACGTAGAGAAGGAGTGGAGAGTTACACACAAAGAAACACACTCTCTGTCATGTTTTTACTTTCCTCTCTTTCTTTCTCTCTCTTCTTTCTGTCATTTTTCACGTAATGTGCACACACATACAATCATGATTATTACAGCTTGGCCTCCAGCATCCTTCACAGGTATCTGTCTGAAGGACAATTTCTGAAGCATCAAAATTAATTCCATTACTTTCGATTCATCTCGGGAAGTAGTTATTGCTCTGTCCGTCTCCTGTTCCCGAAATGTAGTTATACTGGAGAGAGCAGAGCAGGACAAGGTTAAAGGAATCTCTCACCTAAACACCTTAGGAAGCCCAGGCAGAGGTATATTCTCCATGCAGTTCTCATTTTGAAATCCTCTTTATTTTAAGAAATTTCCAAAACAAGTTCTCTCCCTGCCTCTCCCTCTTTTCCACCACCCCACCTATATCTTTTGGATGAACGCTTCAACTCTCTGTAAATACAGAACTGGGTGTAACGTAAAATGTATCTCAAGACTGATTTTTCTAACCTTTTAATGGCAAGTGTGGAGTACACTGATAAATGTTGCCATGCAGGGTTTGAAATGGAGCTCATTTTAATTCGGTTGACAGGTGCATTGTTGTAAAATGCTCAGCCTCTCATGGGTGGAATCAGCACTAATGCTGTAAACCATCCATTAGTGGTGTGCCGCTATCTCAATTGCTGACAGACTCCATCAGTGGTTTGTTAGTGGACCTGACCTCTCATTGCCCTCGCCTTTTGCTTAGCCTCCGTGTAGCTGTCATTCTCTAATTGGTTTAGTTCATTGTTTTACTGAAGGGATCCATTTGAAATGTATCTGTCAGACGATTCATGCAGTAGAAACTGCTGCTTCATAGCAGCAAAGCCATACAAAAATGTCTAAAATTGGAGGGCTCTTAAAAGCAGTAGTAGCAGCGATTACTACAGAGATTGCTGATGTAATGACTTGGCACATTCTCACCATTAAATAAGGTATTAGTCATCTCCCGCCCCCCCAAACCCTCATTGCTCTTTCCCTCTACGCTACCCTGTCTGACGCTTTGACCTCTTCTTCTTCCCACGCCCAGAAAGCCAGACTGTCCAGGATAAGAATAGCCAAGGCAGGCAGCTCCAACGCCTTCCTCCAGAGCAAACGCAACGGACTGCTCAACGAACTGCTGGAGCTGACGGTGAGAGAGACCTCCGACCCTGCAGCAGCACAGCAGTGAAAACCACCTGCAGCAAAGTCGGATAGCTGATTACCATGGAAGTCACTTCCAAAGACACTTACAAATGTATTAAATGTCAGCAGATTATCATGTGGTGGCGATTAATCTTATTGTTCCATGTCAAAGATCAATCTCCCGATTATTTCACTTCGGTGGAACTCAATAGCTTGGAAGCAGCAACTTCAGTTCAGCGCACCCACAACAAAATGACAAACAGTTGCAGTCATCATTAGCTGAAGGACAACTTAAAAGTCACTAAGAGGCTATAAAACGAGTAGAAAAAGTCATTACATGCTGATTGTTGTATAGAGCGGTGGTGATAACAGAGGAGTTATACCAATAATCCTCCATGAGTGCATATCGGCTTAGATGGCTGCATTACTTTTCTTTGTTGTCTTACAGCCTGAGACTCGAGTTAATCCTTGTCTGTGAAGCTGGCAAGCTCAGACCACAGTGTTAGTTTTTGCTTTGGCCTGTGTTGCTCTCAGTGATAATTAGATGGCTGCTGCATTAAAAGGTTCTGCAGCAAGTGGCTCCAACCTCAAAAGCTACACAATCAAACAGTGAGAAACTTGGAGGCATGTTGCACAGGATTCACTGAAAGCCACACTCGCCCAGACTCCTGCCTCCTCATATTTGCCTCTATCGTCTCCTCTACTTTGCGCAGCAGTTGTGTTATACATCATTGTCTTTTGTCACCATACCACGGATTACATGCTGATCTCTTTGTGTCCACTTTCCAGCATCTACAAATTTCATACTTATTGTATTTCCCATTGTATTTCACAAATTGCCCATATCCTTTCCATCCACTCCATCACTCTGCTTTCAGTGACATACTCCCTTCCTCACAGACGGTTACTAAAATCCATTTGGATCTAATCGAGTCCAGTGTGAAAGCTCATGGGTGTCTGGGAATGGTTAGAATTATCATATAAATGCCATCTGTGAGTGCTGAGCGACCCCGTCCCTGTCAGCGTCTGTGATGAGGCTGCCAGAGCCCTGGCACATCAAATTACAGTGGTGTCACTGCTGTCAGTCAGTCAGTACTACCGCGTGGGCTGGGGAGGTGGACACACATCAGAGAATGACTGGTTCACTCATAGTGTGCAGCTAGATTAGGAGTTCTGAAGGAGGCTTTTTCTGAGGCGCAACTGAGAGTAATTTATTGACATATTCTTCACTTTTTGTATTAAAGGGACTTGCTTAAAAGGAGCCTAAATCCTTATCACCTGGTACCTTGTTTACCTCCTTGACGCTCATTAAGGTGATGAAAAGTTCTCTGATGTGCCTTCAAGAATACAGGTTTCTTTTTAAGCCGATCTACTGGCACCTTTGCGGGAATAAGTTATCATCCATTCAGCATTATTAGCCTTCATCAAGCCCCACATCGCGCATCCGGCCCCAGTCGTTGCACTCCTTAAGAGATGAGTGGTTTATCATTGAAACACGTATTTTATTAAGCCTGACATAACTTTTCTCACCATCAAAACAACAAACTCAAACCACATCAATACTTTCGTACACTGAGGACATAGGTGTTACCTACTATTACTAATACATTACCAATATTCACCTGTAATTAGCTAGAATGGGGAAATACAATGATGATAGACTATTTTGTGAACAAATAATGTATGTCGTAATAAATGTAAATAAAAATCATTTCAGCCTTTAGCCACCTTTTAACAAGTCATGACAATAAACCACACCTTCTGAAGGGTGCTATATAAATAAAATTTTACTTACTTACTTACTTACTTACTTACTTACCTGCCCTTTTGACCATTTTAAAATCACAATTTAAAGGTGCGCTGTGCACAACCACCCAGAGTCAATAAAAGTGAGGACCGTGTAGACTCAGCTGACAAAAAACATGGTATAAGCACATCATTTGACAGCTACGTCTAAATGGTTACATGTGCATTATGTGTTTATTCCACATTTTTTTGTCAGCTCAGTCTATGTGGTGTTCACTTCAATCAGCCCTTGGCAATTTTGAATTATGCACCTTTAACTTGTAATGAATTGTTATGGTTTAACTCGACTCCTATTAATCATTTTTGGGCTGTAACTATGCACTTTTTGAACCCATTTCTAATATTAATTAAAGATATTGCCGTTTCCATATTAATGAAACATTAATTCATATTATAAACAGCAAGTCCTCCAACCCATATTACTACATAGGTGGTTTGTTCCAGCCCTCTAATACAACCCAGAGGACAGTTTCCTGTACAATCTAATACAATCCAATACAACTGTTGTGCCATACAGTTTACTTTTCTGATGCCTATAATGCTCAGCTTTTCTTTTTGTCACAGTAATAGAGGTGTTCATTCAATTCTGTGTTCGGCATTGAGCTCATAGTTAGTGCTGCTGTTGTACTGGACTGCATTTTACTCAGAGCTTTTTGTAATATTCTGCATTGAATTTACACAATGTCAACAAAAACTGAACATTATAAACTTAAAAGGTAGAATTTATGGCAGAGCTGTGGCATTGAGCGGCATCAGATCGTACAGCTGGAATTAATAAAGTGGCCACTGAGTGGAGGTCGTAATAAGCTGCTATAAAAATGACCTGCGGGGTTGGGTTTTTTTATTCCAGAGGACAGTCTCTTATAAAATAACCTGTTTCAGTGCTGGAATCCTGCATTCATCTGATGACATATTTTGTTTTAGAGCTATGATCCAGGTGACACCATTATTATAAATTTTCACACATACATATATCTTTCCTATATAGGTAATGTAGGGAGTCCTTTGCTGGATGTTATACAGTGGAGTGAAATAGGCACAGTGTAACCCAGGGCTTGGGTATCCCATACAGGCTGTTCCCAGACAGTCACTTTAACATTGTGAATAGCAACGAACAAAAGCCCCTCCAGCAGCTGTTATCCTTCTAGTAAAAAAAATGAAGGCATGAGAGACTTAAACAGTGGCTACATCAATTGTCGATAGTGAGCCCAGTTCCGCCCTGTCTAACCATCAGGGTTAAATTTCAGATGGACTAGCA
Organism: Myripristis murdjan; assembly: GCF_902150065.1. NCBI lineage: Eukaryota > Metazoa > Chordata > Actinopteri > Holocentriformes > Holocentridae > Myripristis > Myripristis murdjan. Next base: position 12,472,038 of record NC_043984.1, on the reverse strand, counting down.
AATCAGCCATCTCCAAGTACATTACTTCTCTGTGAGGACTTCTCCCAGATGGCAGAGCTTCAAACGAAATCGAAACATCAGACAGCGCAGTTTGCTCTTGTCCACATCATCAGGATTTGTCCATGTGTCTGGAATCTGAATGAGAGCCGTTTGGTCGGACCGCCTCCCACCCAGATCTTTGGAGGAATAGCTAACACTGTGGATAGAGATTTAATTTGTTTTTTCAGTTTTCCTGATGTTTGGCAATATTGGAGACTGAGCCCCATTGGGAGACATAACAAAAAGTGAATCTATGACTCTGTATCTGTTTTTCTCAACTCCTCTCTTTCCCTTTATCTCTAGTGTCATACATCAATAATTTTGTCTGGAACATCAAATATTATTACATGGTACATACTCACCAAAATCAGAGTAAAGTAATGAGAAAATTTCTTGATAAAACATGAATAATTCAGTAAGCCTGGGGAAATATTTTGCAGCCCGCTTACAATTGTTGCAAGGCAGTAAATCTAACGATAACAGTAGTATTGACAAAAAAACACGCACAGCACACAAAATAAAGAACTTGTAAACAAAGCATTAGCCCAGGCAGGAATGAGGCTTCATAGGAAATGAGGATTCAAAGCAAGTGGAGATATGGTGTATTAGTTTGCTTGTGTTAAATTCAGAGTTTGGCCCATATAACTAATTGGTAAGTAATTTTAATGCAAACAGTGGGAGTTGCTGGCGAATCCGCTCATCATGGGAATGAGAATGAAATCAACAAACATGACTCGAGATTCATTCATTGAAAATGGATCACATGAAGTAGAGTGAAATATTTTCCTCACTGATTCTTTATCATTGAAGACAAAGTTACCTTCCCAGACTTTGAGGTAGAAGATTTATTTTAGTGCCAGCTCAATTATGATGCATGTCCTCAGCAGTGGCTCAACTTCAGTGATGGACAGGCTTACACCAACAATGTCCTGTGCTTTGTTGACGAATGTGTTATTACTTTTACATTATGCATGCATTTGTGTGTGTGTGTGTGTGTGTGTGTGTGTGTGTGCATCGGTGTTGCTCAGGGTACAGAAGAGGATGAGCAGAAGCTGACGAAGAACACCTCTCTGTTAGAGAGCCAACACCACCACCTACTGCACTGTCTGGAGAAAACTACTGTGGGTACACATGCAGAAACATCTGCCTGACTCTGATTTAATCACTTTTATTTTTATCTTTTCTCCGTGCAAATATGCATATAAAAATGTGCATTTTACCATACATATTTTTACAGTTCCACAGTAGGTTTTAAATATTTGTTTAGTACTGCTACTGGAGGATCACACCAGAGGGATCAAGTTTTCTGCCGTTTCTTAATGACTCGTGGACCTGTACCTGTGGCAGCCTCATCTCTATTCATTTCCTTGTCAGAAACCGTGACTTGAAGCTGACTTACCTTGTAGCTCTCGAAAGTCTCCAGGGAGGTTTATGTCTCTCTCAGATGTCTGTCAAGGTGACAGCGATGGTTCCCCTTGTGTCAAATTCCTGCTTCAAAATCAGTCAAGTGAAAGAATTGGAACATTGGTTAAAAAAAAAGAAATGCCCTACAATATTGGCATTCCTGTTTTGACAGTCATGACTAGGTGATGTGTTTAAGTAGAAGCTGAAACCAAGTCCGCTTCATCTGCTGGCGCCTCCTGCTGGTTTTACAGAATGATGGTACTGTCTGTTCATCCTTTTGTATGACTAGAAGATTTGTAGTGACTTAGAGTGGATCTCCCTGCTGGATTTGGCTCCCAGTCAAAGGTACCATATGTATTTTTCCTTGTTAACACACTTGGTTTTTGTTTACATCCAAAATATCTCATCAAAACTCATTGTTTGTGACACTGAGGCTGGATAGACATATCAGATGATTTCCCTACATTACATGCCATTATTGAAGCTTTGGAATATTTGAAGAGTTTATTTGCAAAAAAACAAATAAATGTCAAATCCAAAATTTTGTCACAAAAGCCAGTATTGCCTATGTTCTATCTTACTAGAATGACTTTTTGATTGACAATACCTGAAACTTGTTTACACTGGTGTGCGTAATATGGGGGCAAAGATCAGATAGATCAGACATGTAAACAATCACTCCAGGCTTCAAGTCTCATGAGTTCCCCTCTCTCTCTTTTTCTCTCTCTCTCTCTCTCACTCACTCTCTTTCTCTCTCTCTCTTTCTCTGTCCCTTCATCCTCCCCTCCCTCCTGCAGGCCCATGAGTTTGTGGACGAGCAGATTTATGAGCAGAACTGTTTAGAGACGGCGCTGCAGAGCTACCCATCCCGCAGCCCCTCTGTCTCCAGTCACGACGGCTCACTGGGCACCTGCTGTAGCCGCAGGGTGAAGAGGAACACCCCTCTGCCCAACGCCAGCGTGCCCCCTGCCCACCCTGTCCCGGCGCACCAGGGCCCCTTGCAGGAGCTCAGTGCTGTCCACATACAGTGTGGCGACCCGCCGTGCCACACCACCAGGTGAAAACAACGGCATGCCAGCACCGCAGGGCAGTTTGAGAGGGTAAAGAGGCACAGGATCTACATCGTTAGTCAGTGTCGTGGGGGGAAAAACAATTTAGCTGCCTGCTGTCCCCTTTGAACAAGTTTAGAGTTACAGAAGGCAAAGTATGTAATATCCTAAGAGGTCAGAAGAGGGCGCTGCAGGATCAGTGTGCAATAATAATTAGCCTTCTAATGCTCACTTAATATGTGAAATAGTGATCCTTATGTTAGTCCTAAATCTCACATAAATTATCATAACAGTAAGTATTGATTAGAAACAAATAAATAAATAAATAATACAAAACTGTAAACAAATGTAAATAAAGCAGATAATGTACGTGGAAAACGACTGGACTGGATTATTCTGGATTCTGGATTTTTCCAGAAGAAGTCTGTTTGTCATTGTATTTGTCATAGTGTAGCACAGAGGATCAGCTCTTGTGAACAGAGCAGGCACAACCTTTCCTCTCTGGGTTGCCAATGTTTCCTGTAATGTTCTTTTTATTTGTTGCTCACTGAGTCTGTGCTACAAATGTCACAAGAATCAACATTTAGATGTCAGTTCATTACCAGAATTTTGAAAACAAAACCAATAATTGTGTTTTTAGTCTCACTAGAATCAGCACCTTCTAAGGCAGCCCTAGTCTGTATGTTTAAATAGGCTGAAACACTAGTTGTGTTTGTGCTTACAGGGCCGTGAATCAAACTGAGAGCACACAGTCATACCAGTGTATGTACGATGTACAAAACTGTACATTGTTTTCCACTTTCTCTCTCTCCCTCTCCAGTCGCTCCAATCTCAACCTGAAAACTGATGACAGCAGCAGGATCAACTGCAAGAGCGGCCAGATCACCACGGCGATCATCAGCCTGCCGACGCCCCCGGCCTTAACCCCCGACGGCGACGGCCTCCACGGGCCGCCCCAGCGGAGACCCCCCCCTCCTCCAGGTCACCCTCCAGCCCCGAGCATCCAGACCACGACCAGCTCAGCTGGCACCAACATCGTCAAAGTCTCTGCTCTGTGACTCTGTGGCTGACTGGTGTAGCTCAACTCAGCGGGAGGGAGAGGAGGAAGAGGAGGAAGAGGAAGGAAGCAAGCTACTCTACCTTGATGGACGCCCGTCTCAGAGGGTCAACAGGAAGAGCACTCCAGTGGCGGAAACGCATTGCCGTTTTAGAGAGGACCGATGATGCGGAAACTGTGAAAATTGCAGAGGTATACGATTGTAGATTTGTGAAACTGAGAATCACGTACCTGTTTCGTTGTGTATGTAGATTCGGACAGAATTGCTGCATTCATAATAGTTTCTTACAGAAAAGAAAAAAACTGAAGGCACAACCATACAGATGCTTTGCAGTCTTAACTGTAAATACAGCTGAAAGATGCAGACAGACAGCGTGAAATTAGTGTGTATCAGCAGTTCCAGTTGACATGCTGTGTTCTCTCCATCCAAAAAGGCTAATTCTCAGTAAATTTACCGCAAATTGACAGTAAATTAGCAAAAAAAAAAAAAAAAAAAAAGGATTTTCTTAAATATTGACTTAAATGATTTTGAAGAAACTGAAGGAAATCTGTTGACTGTGTTTACTTGAATTTGAAGTTGTCTTGTTTGTGTTTTGTGTTGTTTGTCTTAACTATTTTGGGGGAAAAGAAAGAAAAGAAATGAACACTTTTAGATTTCTGCACATCATTTTAAAAGTCATGTTATTTGATGCTGTCAATTGTGTGTGTGTGTGTGTGTGTGATGCAAGAGTGTGAGTGTATAAAAGACATGCAGTGTTTTTATGAGGTCGAAGTTTGTATACGTGTATTTTTTGGGATGGAAATGGTATCTTTTCATCGTGTCAAAGACCAAACACAGAGAGACACCAGGCTGTCAGTCTCCTCCTTGTCCTATTTTCTTTTTATCATCCCTGAATGTGAGGGAGGTGAGGCTGGCTTAGGGCTGTCTTTATGGCTATTAGGGTTTCATACTGAGGTGCAATAAGGCAGAGGGTCTCACCCCGAGGGTCAAACCCTCTGGAGGTGAGCATAAAAAGACTGTGATGTGACGGGACTGTATCATGATTTGAAACAGTAAAAAAATACAAAAAATGCATATTTCTACTGCAATGAATATGTGATCTTGTTTATATATTTGTGATAAATGCTTTTTGTCCTGTGGAATAATGAATAGCTGCATCTTTTATGCTGTGTGCAATAGCCTAGAGTCACAGGCTGAGAAGGGGAAAATCCAAGTGAAAATGATAATTACCGTGTCGTTTGTGTTCACCGGTGTCACAGATCATGAGTGGGCAGTCGTTTGACTAAAGGGGATTTGAACGCCAAAAAGGTCCGAAAAGGACCACTGTGATATTATACAACCGCCTAGGGATCAATATAGGGGTGTGGCCAATTCATTGTAAGTTCAGTCAAATCAAAAAGAAAGCTGAAACTGGAATGGAGAAAAAATGAATGAAACTTGATTTCTGGAAATATCTGAACATGAGAGGAAACAAGTACATATGTGGATATGAAAATAAATGAGTTTGTGTCTGGCATTTTAACATTGGGGCGTCTAGATGAATCAGTAGGGTACCTCCAACTTGCCATATCTTGGCTAAAAATGTGGTTGCAGGCCTTGGCATGTTGTCATCCTTTTTCCTGTTACCTTCCACGTTATTCAACCTAATGAAGCAGAAACCCAGAAAAAAAGGAAGGCAGGGCCTTGCAGTACAGTCTGTAGGACATCTGTAACCCTCTGTTCAGTTGCTTTTATGTAAATAATGTAGCAGATTGCACACTGTTATTTTTTCTTTTCTTAAGTCTAAAGTAAATATGCCTCTTCAGTCGACTGAATGGATTACTTTCGCTTTGCGTCTCCATTGAATTAAAAGCCTAATCTGTACGTCGATGTTGTGAAAACCTCTCATCTGACTGCTGTCTGTGTTTATGTGGCAGCACTTTAGATTGAAGACATGTTTTTTTTTCCCTTTGAAATATTTATATTTATGGTTTTACATGTGTTCTGAGGCTTTGAAAGTATGTATTTGCATTTTTAATGGAGGTTGACACTGAATACTGCACTGTACACAAGTAAAACAAACTTATATTTTACATTATGAATGCCCATCTGATCTGATAAATCTCTACCTACACGTCAAAATCTTAAATGTGAATAATCCTCTTGGTCCAAAAACGATCACGGAGACACATTATGACCTTGGAACCAAAGGACTGAAAGTGAATTGAGCCCAGTCCAGGTCCAGATTATGGCCCCACACTGGTGATAACATGGCCTATAATATATGATATACCTACCTGCTACATCGCTGTTGCTCACTGGAAGTTCCTACAGTATATGCCTCGTGTTTGCAATAGTTTGTGACTACTTGCCAAGGTGTACTTTGGTTTAGTCTATATCAAATGAACAATGTGTTAATTTGTCATTCTTTGCTCAATTTAAATGTAAACTATAATTTAACTTCACAGATTTTTCAATAATGAAGTACCAAGTGAAGTTCTTTGGCCGTGTTGATATATTTTGTCATTTTGTCTTTTTGTATTTTGTCACGTTTTCCAACCAAGATGGGAGTTTTGTGCCAAAATAGCCCCCTTTCTGTCCACTGTAAGAACAAAGTAGTAGTAAGTATTATGCTTCTGCATAAGAAATATACCTACAACACATACAAGCCCGTTAGAGTTTTTTCTCTCACTGTTATTGCTGAAAATCAGTAGACCCCTCTTAGAGCACTGCTTACACATGATGTTGGATGTTGGATCTTGGTTATTGTTCATTAGGGTTATTTACAGCATCATAGAGCATCATGCTTCGACAGGTTATTATTAGAGAAAGCACCTCTCCAAAGTTCACAACAACATGACGATTACTTGTCATTGTGTGATGGACACATAGATTTATCTCAATTAAATGGCATTATGGGAGTCACTTTTTAAAAGTCTTGGCATTGTTGTTTGTGTTGTTTTCTTATCTTGTTTTCCTTCTTTTGAAATGAGCTTTTCTTTTTTTTCTTTTTTTTTTTTGGTCTGTTTGCTGTGTATATTTTGTCAGTTTGTTTGTTATAACAACTATGAAGTGTCAGATCAAAATTAAAATCTGCCACCACCAGTCACATAGTGTATTTCTTCGCTGTCTGCGCCAAGAAACGCTTGCACACCTTCACGCCGTGTGCTCGCCTGGAAAGCCAAATGATTACCAGGATTTATATTTGAGTTGTAAATATGACAACTTGAGCACCTCGCCACTGCTTGTGAATTGTTTTCAGGTGTAGCAGATTTCCCTCCTGTGTCATTGGAAGTTAATGGGTTCATTTCTCCAGATGTCTGCTGTCCTAGAGCCACAGCTTATCCCTTATGAATGTAAATCCTGAGTGAGAGTGTTGCCGGTCTTTAGCACACCAACACCTGCATCATTTGCATGAAAGCCATGAGCTGTCTCTCAACTTTTGTTTGTCATATGGAAGAGCAGGGTGACTTCAATGAATGTGATGATTTGTCCTGTCTCTCACTCTGGCTTTCTAACCTGCACGATGAACAGCCACACAAAACATATTCCTCTACACACATCAGACTAGAAGCTAACACAGAAAACTCACTCACAAAGCGCACCTTTGCTCATTTCCTCTTCATAAATTTATGTCTGGTATGCATTATTGATGACCCAGAGGCTAAGCTTTTTATACAAGCTTTTTTTATTCAAATTCGCCCTTTCAAAACGTTCAAGAAAAAAATGCTTCATTGTGAAGTTTTCTAAGGCAGCTGGGGATGAGGTGGTATTCACATCTGTTATGTGTATCAATAAAAGCTGAGGCCTTTCTCATTAAGTAAACAGGCGACGCTGAGTCTCTTGATTAAAAGCATACAAATCGTGCAGGCAGATACCCTGAAATTTCTTTTGAAAGGCTTTTTGAATTTCCATAGTTAGAGTCATCAAAAACTGGCAGCCTTGAGATTATGTACTTAGTCATAAACATGTGTGCCTGTTCCCTGTGTGTGTGTGCTCATGCGCATCTCTCACTAGATGGCAGTGTCACACATTTCAGTTAAATTTTTGTTAAGTATAGTGCACAAACTATTAGTCATGTTAAACTTATAAACAGTGAAATATTCAGTGTAATAACTTGGTCATTATTTTATCTTATCCTGTACAAAACATCTACATAACTGAGAATATAAAGGTACAGTTTGCAAAATTGCCGACTGGAGTAAGGACTGGTTAGTGTAAACTGACAAAAAAAAAAAAAAAAACAGGGAGACAAGAACAAAATATGATGATTTAGTCTACATGGTTCATGCCTATTCCTTTTTTTTTTCATCTGAAAAGGTTTTCTCATACATTTAGCGTTGGCAATTTGCTAAATACACCTTTAATGTGGACAAGTACAATAAGGTAACAACATAACATTATGTCAAGAGTAATATTAAGCATTTGTAACTAACTCTTATGAATTAAGACTAGCCAGTATCAGTGAGATGTAGGGTCAAAGCCAATGATTACATACCAGTATCAGTGGTGGGTGGGAACAGGGCTTCATGCAAGACAATTTTTTTTACAACAGGAATAAAACAGAATATAACATTTAAAAAAAAAAAAAAAGAAGTTAAAAATCCAGATACCAAAAATCTGGGTGGTTGAATGGGCATGATGCCTCTGGGTAGGAGAGAAAAAGCTGATAAGACTTAATTCTGTTCAGGATGTTTGGATGACACTTACTCAGAGACACTTACAGAAAGTTCAGTGTCATCCACAAAGACACTCTGATGTACACACTGCAAGCTGTAAGATGACATGTAAATAGATAAACACATAGATGCACTATATGGACAACAGTATTGGGATACACCCCTTAACCACTGCATTCAGGCGTTTCATTCAGTCCCATTGCGACAGGTGTATAAAATCAAGCACGTAGCCATGCAGTCTGCCTTTACAAACATGTATTAAAGAATGGCTCGTTCTAAAGAGCTCACTGAATTCCAGTGTGGTACTGTAATAGTAATTTAATAAGATGCCACCGCTGCAACAAGTCAGTTTGTGAAATTTCTTCACTGTAAGTGGTACCATTGCAAAGTGGAAGCATCAAGTGGCAGACCACGTAAAGTTACAGAGTGGGTTACTGAGCACTAAGGCACATACTGCGTAAAAGTGGTCAACGCTCTGCTGACTCAGTAACTGCAGAGCTCCACACCTCCTCTGGCATCAATATCAGCACAAAACATCACCAAGCACAAGGCCAAGTGTCAAAGTGCACAGTGTAAAGCACGCTGCCATTGGACTCTGTAGCAGTGGAAACGTGTTCTGTGGAGTGACCAATCACACTTCTCCGTCTGGCAGTCTGATGGACGAGTCTGGGTTTGGTGAAGGCCAGGAGAACGTTCCCTGTCTGACTGCACTGTGCCAACTGTAAAGTTTGTTGGAGGAGGGATAATACTATGGGCTTGTTTTTCTGGGGTTGGCCTCGGGCCCTTAGATACAGAGAAGGGAAATCTTAATGCTTCATCTTACCAAGACATGTTGGACAGTTCTGTACTTCAGAGCTTTGTGGGAAAAGTTTGGGGAAGGCCCTTTTCTATCCCAGCATGACTGTCCCCCAGTTCACAGAGCAAGTGCCATAAAGGCATGGTTGGGTGAGTTTGGTGTGGAAGAACTTGACTTGCCCGCACAGAGCCCTGACCTCAACCCCATCCAACACCTTTGGCAGAACATTTGCATTGGATTGTATTAGACTGTACAGGTGGACCTAATAAAGTGGCCACTGAGTGTATACAGATATATTTGCTTTGTTGCCACATAAAGGCCAGTGTGACGTGTTTCTGAATCCTCACTCTAATTTACCTTGTATTATCCTCTTCCACTCGAAATTGGTTTTGTTGTGTTCCCTTTGAGCCCAGCAGAGACAGAGAGCACATCAAAAGGCAGGCAAAATCAGCCTCTGCTTGTAGTGTTATATGATGCACCAAAACCAAATCAATTGATCTTTTAAACTAAACACCTCTTTCACACCAGGTGTCTCACTGCTGGCCTTCAACACGCTTCAGACCAGATAAGTGCTCCTGATGATACCCCACTTTCACAGCTCATTAGCCATCATTAGTGGTTGCCTGATTGATGTCATCAGACAGACGGCCTGGATGACTCAGAGCAGAGGGAGATGGTGATTATGACTAGCTCTGCATAGAGATGAAAACCCACACACTCTACTGCTTCTATAAAACGCCTTCATTCTTGGAGAAGTGTTTCAGAGGCCACTCACACTGGCAAGTTTGATCCGCGCCCAAGCACGATTGCCCTTAAAATCCGGATTCTTTGACCAGTGTGATCGCTCCGTATCGTGCTTGAATACAGTACACTTCCCCCGCTCTGGCACGGTTGGAGGAGGTGTGCTTCAGCGCGGTACGGGCGCGTACACGAGCACATGCACGGTCACGCACGCAGTGCGCGGACGTAAATCATGCAACTTTCCTCCTGCCTCTGCAAAATTGTTTAATGTGCGCAGCGCGATTACCGGCGAATGGCCGCGTTGCGCAATCAATAATCAACCATGTTGTCTGTGTCATTGTCCGTTGTGCTGCTGCAACCGCGTATAAACAAAAGTCGGTTTATAATGAAAGTACAGCAGTCTGTGTGCGGAGATCCGGCAGACCTGGTGCTGGCCGGCACCGCGTCGGCACCGGCCGTCACTGGCCGCGGCACCGCACGGTGTGCGGCCACCCGGTCACCCGGTCTGCCGGATCTGACAGGTGCCGCTCCGGCTGTCAGTTGGACGCTTTCTGAAGAAGGAGGAAGTTTCCTCCAAAACTGTCAAGGTAAATAAACATCCCATGTCTGATTAAAAGGACCAAAAACGTTTTTTAGTTAAAAGGAAGACATGATGAATGTATTTGAACTATACTGATTTATAATGACGTCGGGCCATGCCTGTTGTCGTATTTCAACGTGATGACGCGCACACCGGGGGCAATCGTGCTTGGGCGCGTTTGGGAAAAAGGTAATGTGAGTGCAGGCCAGCCGGGGACTGGGGAGGGGGGGATTTTGGCTTTAGCACGATACGGGCTCAAACTTGCCAATGTGAGTGGGCCCTCAAGCAGAGCATCAAATGAACTGAGATCACTGGGGCTTCTTGCCCACGTGTGCTTGTTCTCTCAGCGCAGTGCAATACATGATGATGTTATTTCAACAGAAGTCATACAAATCCTGCATCACATTATGTTATACACAACATTGTTATTGGCAGCATCTCGTTAAAGTTCTCAGTTTTTCATTTGCTGCTGGATCAGTAAATGGCTAAATGCATTCTCTGATGCTTTGAATAAAAAAAAATACTTTCAGTGATTCAAGTGTACATGAACCTAAAAAATATCTTAAAAATCTAGTAATGCTTTATATATAGATGTATATAAAGTAGAGAGCTGATCTCTGTCTGGTCTGATGGGGGCATGATGTGGGTGGGAAACAGGAACTGCAGTTGGTCATGTTGGCCAAGAGGTTGACCTGTGTATTGCTACCATAACTGATAAGTTAACTAATAAAGGGATTTCAGCAGCTGGCTCACGTCACTGAATGTTCCACTGTGCTGAAATGTTTGTTTGATTTTAACAAGCCAAAATAGTCTGACCTTGGCATGCAAAACTGGACAGGAACGATTCCAAAAGACCAGCAATGTAAAATGTACATTTTAAAGTAAAAATGCCAACCAACAGACTGCATTCACACAGCGGCTGTTTTCCTCTGATGTCACAGGGCCAGGAGGCTCAAATGCTCTAATCATGTTGTACTGCTGTGATGCACCTCTTGGAAATGTAGGACAAGAGGCACTTGTCCAAACTCTGCAAATTAAGGAGCTGTCTTCCATTAGCCGGTGACAAACTGTAAAACTTTACACTTCCCATAAGTCAAGCTCTTCAAGCGAAATACCCTCATTTAGAAGCAGGATATAATTGTGGTGGTCTCGAGATAAAAATTACAAGCAGAAGGGGGGGGGGGCATTTCCAGGGAGAGCTCCAGCTGGGGACAAAGCATTAAATCAAGGGCCTGTCCCCTGAAAACGGGGATGCCTGATCCCCCATATAAAACAGCTTTTTGAATCACTGCAATCATGATAGGTCCATTATCATACAGTCATAACTGTCCACAAAAAATATTAGGCTGAAAGGCCCAGTGGTATGCAAGACTAGCTGTGGATACAGATAGACACACATGGACAGATACACACACACACACTCTGAGAGACACACAGGACTAAAGACATGATCCCCTCTAGGCTGCCGCCTGGTGGAGAGAATAAAGGCAGTAATTTGACAGAAGTGCCTTTGCTATAAACATTGTTTTGTTTGAGGAAGCCCCACTCGAAGGTTTGGAGTTCTGCCACAGTCAGCACTTTCCTACTGCAAGTGAACATGTGTCTACATTTACTGTCATTATAAAAGTCCCTCCTTTTCCATGCTGACATACAGCTGCACCATCCCAAAGATGAACTGCTTGGGAAAATGACAGGAATGATGTGGTAAAGATGCAGGAGGACGTTACATGTGTGGACTTTACACCAGACCCCTGCAAATCCTGTAGTGATGCATCCTAAACACTAGATGGCAGCACATGTACATCCTTGGTATGGGTCCAGTAAAAGACAAACGGTGTGTGTTTTTTGACATAATGAGAGCTAATACGGATATTAACAGACATATTTGACAACTGTGCTAAAGGTTACTTTCAATATTGTACATATTTTTTGACATATGCTGCCCACACATTCCCTTTACACAACACAGTACAGAACATTCAATCACTGTGGTTGGATTATTGCAATTAATAATACTGCCTGATACTACTAATACTAGTTTTCCAAATAATGTATCCATTACAGATTATTACATTAAACAGAAATTGTACTTCATAAGGGGCATGATATATTTTTGACTCATAACGTAATAATCAGTATTCACGAATTAACTCATGATATTACATTCTTGTCATTCTTATGATTTATTACATCATTTGGCAACTCTTATGGGTCATAATAGTATGCTGTTCTAACATTATGGCAATCCGCTACATTAACAAGTTTTATTATATATTCAACACTTTTAGAGGGATGTTGCATTACATTTTGTACAGTCATCTGGCAGGTATTACATTATCAGCTGCTGCGCAACTTGCACATTGTGTGTGGTGCTCTTTCTCCTTAAAATATTAATGCATACCATCTCATTCAGTTAGCCTCACTGCCACAGCTCAGAGAAGTGACTTGACCTAAAGAGATAACTGCTCTCATATGGACTGTTAGAGCATTAATAGAGCTACTGCGTATGTTTTATTTATTTCTGCAGAGGATTGATCACTCCTGAGATCTCAATTACCACACAGTTCACGCCATTTCCTCAGGCTGCGAACAGTATTCCTGTTTTTGTCTGTGAGTTCCACTTTGCTTTGTTTTTTTGGGAAGGCTCCTCCAATTCCACCCCAAGCTTCGATACACAACCTGTGGTAGCAAAGCACAGCATTTCCTTTTTTTTTCTTGATGTCAGAGTTTGTTGGTTATTTGCAGATGATTACTGTTCGACAAAGCAACTAGACTGATCCATAGCAGGAGTTATTTTTCTAGCCAAGGATTCAAACTAAGCAAATTCACCGTCACGGTAAAGCTCAAGTTAATAAAAGCAAATACAGAAACTGATCTACAGCATGTATGAGATGTGTTGTTTAGATTTGATGTCTCATATGTTCAGGCATGAGGGATCAGTAGCAGCTGGTGTTCCCAACAAATGCATCTTGGTGTGCATTCTTTAGACGGTGTGTCATATAGTCATATCATATAGAGTGGTTTCATTGCAAGGACTTCTAAAATTATGTCTTCACTTGGTGGTTTGACTCGTCTTTGGCATGGATAGCCAAACTTCAGGATAACCAGACAAGCCGAAACACAGTTGCATGAAAGAATATGATATTTTGTGCCAGGAATGATAGATTGCTGACAGTTGCTGCTGCATGCGCTGCCTGTGCCCAGTGCTGTGTGGTCTGGCCCCCGGAGACACTTCTTTACCCATTGTGTTCATGCCGACAGCTGGGGGGAAGTGGGCACATGCAGGAGAGGCAGCTGCAGGTCAGGGTCATGCCTGGGCCCAGATTTTACAGAATCTTCCCGCAGCCTCTCAATTCAGCCTATTTAACATTTAATAGGCCCACGTGTCGCTGTCTCCAACTTGAGTGATAGAGATATACTGTACAGGGCCTTCACACTTAGATAGAGTGGTTCAAATGGCTTTTATATGGCTATTATTCAATATTAAAAGACTGCTGAACACTGAGATTCACTTGTGTCTTTGCAAAAGAGTTTTGAAGCCATGAAGACAGACCGTCTATTATCATTACAGCACTTTGAACATTTTAGAAAGGATAATAGCACAGGGCACACAAGTCAATTAAATCTTTCTCTTTCTCTCTCTCTCTCTCTCTCTCTCTCTCTCTCTCTCTCTCTTTTTTTTTTTCTCTCTCTCTCCCTCTCTCTCAGAAGTAAACTGATGCTCTGATGCTCTGATGATTTATTCATTTGCCCAACCCAGTTTCATTGCTTTTGGAATCTACGTTGGAGCAGCTACTTCCTCCCTCTCTGCCTCGCTATCTCTCAGTACCTCTTCGGATCATCTGGGATGCATCAACATCAGGCCTGGTATTAAACTCCAGATGACAATAGCTCTCATTGAAATGGAAGCAGGTCAGAGAGGAGACGGCACCAGGTTTACAAGCTTCCCAGACATTCTGACATTAGATCGGGTCAAACCTGGACAGTGATGAACTGACTGAGAGTCCAGGTTTATACATACTTCATCATATTACTGTACTATGCAATGCAAAACTGGAGTCTGTCAGTTTGCTGCACCGCATCTGGCTCCACTTTGAGGCTGCAGGACCCTAATTCCCTGCAGGAATAGAATAGAATAGAATAGAATAGAATAGAATAGAATAGAATAGGCCCTTATCGATGTGAATAGGTGGCTGTTTGATTACAGATGTTCACCCATCTGCCATTCCAAGTCAAATCTATATGTCAGAGAACGAGCGATACCATGATTTCCAGTTTGAGTCCCTTGTATATGGAAGTCTTCCTTCCTGGGCTAACAAAGTACTGAATCCGGGTCACACAACAAAAGCCTGTGGCTCAGGTGTTTCCTCTCTGACCACAATGACGGCAGCCAGGCAGCTGACCCTGTGGCTAATTTAACATGACATATGGGCTTCTTTTAGATACATCCTCCTTCAACTTCCTCTCAGCAGACCCATACATGCTGCATTAGTGGCTGCAGATTACAATCTGCCTGGAACCTATCAGCATCAGTGATATGGAATATTATTTCCCCCTGCTCCGTCAAAAGCCCCAGCCATATGATCTCTCAGCCTTGATTCAAATATTTCCAGATGATTAGGCTTCTTCCCCGGGCAACAGATTATTTTCTGTGAAATTATTATATGCTGCTGTAGCCAACTCTTACTCGGCCATAACAAATTATAGATCCCTGTTTCATCCCAGTTTGAATGGGATTTGGAGTGTCGTGGGAGGCTCACTCATTGGAGGAAATTGGATGGGCAACGTAAGCGCTCCTCTTGAATGAGAAAAAGGGAGAGGGAAAAAAACGGGCTGCACAGCACACACACTGCAATCTTCCAGCAGAAACCCCAGCAGCGGCCAGGGAGAGATACCGACGGACTGACAACGTCGGTGCATCCCAGACACGGACCTCATTATTATTTCTTGGAGTAAACAAATTTCCATAATCAGGAGTTTTCATTGCAGGATTCGCGTCACAGGACCAGACGCGCACATTCCTGAGCAGGATTTGCGCATTTCCAATCACAACTTGTTTTTTTTTTCTCTCTCTCTCTCTCCCTTTTCTCTCTGAGAATGCTGTTTTTTTTTATTTTCCAGTTTTATTTAGTGGCCCATGTGATAGCTTCTCCTAGGCATGCCTGAGCGGCGATTGACGAGGCGTTTCATTTGAAATTCCTGCATTTTCAAAATGGAACAACAGCTCTCCAAACCAGAACGCAAAAACATGGATGCGTGCTTGAGACGTCTGAAGCAAGAACTGGTATGTTGTGTTGTAATCTTGACTTGCACTGACTGAGCATCACAAAGCAGGTTTAATCTTGTGTAGTCGCTGCAATGTGGAGCTGTAAATGTTGAACGCCAAGATTATTCAGTTATAGTACGTGCAAACTTGGCAAAGCACTGGACGCGTAAACAAAAGCGGGAAACTGAATCTATGATGAAAAATGTAAACATGTCGTCAGTAACACTTGATGCGGCGCTTTGTTTACTGTGTATATTTATGCATCCTGACAAAATTCTCCTTGTAATTTCCTGTTGGGTGAAAGAAGGTGCATCAGTAATTATTTTTATTTATTTTTTCTTCTTATGTATTAAACTGTGCAGGCTTAAAGCTTTAGGCAGAGCAGAGGCATGTGTACATATCTCTCTCGCATCTGGGACAGATGTTCATTTAAGCTTAATGACCCAAACACAATCTTTTGTAATCTCTTTGCATAAAGCTCTGTCCATGGTAGGCTGTGGATTCTTGCACCTGCGCTTTTATTTTGTTTAAACAAAATCTCCATATCTGTATTTTGATGTGTTTGCTGTGGAATGTGGTAATGATTTATTGCAGTGGGCTGCTGAGAGGTCTTTAGTAGGGGAGTCAGTGGCATTTGGAGTCATGTTTAATGCACTGAGGTTCATCACATTACTGTGTCTTAAAAGAATTTGGTGCTCTCCCCTAACTGATAGGGTCTTATACATTTCTGCTCTCCTCTAATAAGCACATTTGTTTGATGGTAGCAAATTGAGGGTGCCATGTTTTACCCCCTTCTTTGAAATGTAAAAAATAAATCTGGAAGCTCACCCCACACCCAGATTTCTTTTTCTTTTTCTTTTTTTTTTTTTCTCGGCAGAAGCACCCCCTTAGACCCATTTTCAAAGGAGCCTTAACTGGCACAGATTTCTTTTGGAATCATCTTCAAAGCAGACAGATTTTTTTTTTCTCCCACTCTACCCAGCCACTGGCCCACAGATAAAGCTAGCATGGCTGTGTGTTTTGCAAGATGATCAGCGCTGTGACTTCTTGCTTCTCTGCTCCAAATTAGCCACACGTCTGTCAACTGGCACTTCAGATTTGGTAGAGCGGACCTGATGCCAGGAGAACATGTTGTGCTATAGCTGCCATATCACAGTTTGGTAACATAATAGAAAAGTGTCGTGCCATGCCCGGGATCAAACAGAGGAACAGATAGCAGATGCCGGTTAAAAAGCTGAGGCAGTCTCCCCTGCACAGGACCATGTGGGACACAATCTGTTGTGGTGTCTTGTTCCGAAAACGGAGGGGGGATGTCTGTGCCAAGGTTGTCACTTTTCTTTGCACTGTGACTGATTTTCATCCAGTGCTCATTCGAGAGTGGTAAACAGGTTCCATCTGCAACCCAGAAAACACAAACATCTTTCTCCATGCCTTTGTCATGCACAGCTGCGGTGCCACTGAGTTCATAATGCAGCTCTTTGCCCTTATAGTGTGATGCACAAAGTAAATGTCCACCTTAACATAATTTGTGAGCGCTTCTCACAACTCTCTTTGAATGAGATGCTCTGCCAAACAGGGCATGCATTGTAAATTAAGCAATAGTGTATTAGGCTTTGAAAGCCTCATGCAATGGTGCAGTAAATTACCACTGCATACTTAATAATCACCAGCAGAACCACTCTATACACTTCTAAGTCAATAGGATCCCACCAGGACCGTGACAGCCAAGATCTCTGACACCCAGTCGCCTCTAAAAGAAGAGGAGCATCATATGAAAGTGTGAACACTGACTGTCCGGGGTCAGGAGGGGTCAGTCTGTGTGGGGTAGCAGGTCAAGCTTGAACATGTGACCTTTGGCCTGACTGGTTGTAGGCGCTATTTCTTCCAACTGCTGACCAGAGCCTCTGCACCACTGACGCTGAAAATCAATCCTGAACGATTGGTTTTCAAGGTGGGAATGTGTTCGAATTTAAACGGGGACATTTTGATCTTTTTAGTTGTTGTTTTTTTTCTTCTTGTGTTACTGTACGTGAAATCATTGTTTTTCAAAAGGCCACCAGTTTCTATTTGTGCTCATGAAAAGCATTATAAGTCTCCGTAGTAATCTTAGGGGAATAATGACAACAATAAGATATTTTTAAGCTCAGCATGACTCACTGTTCGTACAACAGAATAGGAGTGGTGAAAAGAAAAAAAAAAAGATAAGCTCCCGCCTTCCTCCTTGGAGTTGAAGACACAAACACTAACTTGACCCTGAATCATCCTGTCTAAATGCAGGGTTCGCACCTGTGTGACAGTGTTATTTCAGAAACTAAGGCATAAAACAAACCTTTTGATATCAACACTGTAGCGCTGCTAAGTTCACGTGCAAGCCTCTTTATCCCTTTCACACCTGAGGCGGATTTCAAAAATCACCGTCACGCTGGAATACAACACCAAAGCCAGCACACCTGAGGTCATGCAATCTGAGAAAGGCACGCACACACACACAAGTGCCAAAACTGTCTTGTGTGGCAAGTTTGTGTGCCATGAAGTTGCATGTTCTCTGATACCTCTGGGGCACAGGATCAAAAAAAAAAAAAAAAAAGAAACAGCACAAAGCACTGTAGTTGTTCAGCTTTCTGCTCGTTTGTTTTGTGCCTCTCTAAAAGCTCCCGTTCTCTAACCTGCCCTTCCTTCCCTTTGGCTAAAATTGGCCCAACAGTTGGTTGCAACTGTGGGGTTTGCATGTGCGATCATTGTGTTTGAGATGGAGCCGATAACCTTTCACAGAGCCCGTTTATTATTCTGCACTGTGAATACTGGCAGCTTCATAATGATTCACAGAGGGAAAAAATTGTTAGTGCACATGATATCATGATATAAATTGAGTTATAGTTTATTGTGCATGTGCATGTTTTTCAATCAGTCAGTTAAACTATTCATAATGCACATTTCATACAATGCAATATGCTTTTCTATGGATAATTCTGCTGCCTCTGGAGGCACATGTGTAACTCCAGCAGACTAGGACCAAGACCTGTGCCTGCCCTCCTCACTGCTTCTGTCTTCCCTCCAACTGTCTAAGTGAAGAAAAGAAAAAAAATAAACTTTGTTTAATAGTTGCCATGAGCAATGCACTCTGTGAGGATTAGGCCTGTAATTGTGGGCTGCAGAACAGGCTATGCACTTGCACTTCCCACACAGAAGGTGCTGACGTCAACTGTTTTGCAATCAAGCATTTATCTAATGATCCTGCCCTCCAATGCAGATTACCAGCCAGGATGACTGCAGATTGGATCAGAGACTGTCTCTAAATATCATTTGCCAAAGAAGATGATATGGACTCTAATCAGCCTGTTGCTCCCATAGCAACGTCATTCACGCCGCTGAGAGCATAAATGAGGTCTAGCAGGAAGCTAGCCATCACGGCATCTCCCATAATTACGAAAGCCCCACCGAGGCTGTTTGTCAGATAGTAGGTTTTAGCAACATTAATACTGCTGATAAATTTCTTGAAAATAAAATTGGTATCAGTAAGTTATTTTTTAACCTTCTATAAAGAGCCATTATATTTAGGTAATAAATAGTAGGAGATGTTGACCGGATGAATCTTAAAAGCATTATATCATCTGGAACAAGTGAACTGTTCTGCCCTGCCCCTTCCCGACGAGGCTTTCCCTGCTTTTCAAAATAACACAAAGTCCCATGGGATAAGGGTTTATTGGCTCTAATATATTGCTGCATGGAATTGTTTTGGAGTTATAGAGGGGGAAAGGCAGTGTGTGTGTGTGTGTGTGTGTGTGTGTGTGTGTGTGTGTGTGTGTGTGTGTATGTGTGAGTTCAACAGTGGGACTGAAATACAGATTCTATCCGTGCTGCAATGTTAGATTTGCTATTGCATATGGAGAACTAGGCTAAGGTAGATGCTGATTAGTACTTTCTAACAAGTGTAGTGTAGTTGGCCCAGTGATCGTGCACCATGTCAAAGAGGGCTTTGGAGGCACATACTCACCATGTGTGCGTGACATGGAGCTGAGTTTTCAGCCCATGGAGCCACACCTCTCAGCTCGCCTTGACTGCCCCCTTAGGAGACACATGTACTATAGAGTGGGCCATAGTCACAGTAATCAACATATTACGCATTGCAAGAGGAACATTATGGCAAAGATTTGGATGTCATGTAAAGGCCAAATGTGTGTGGGAGGCATTTACAGCCGACGTTCTCTGGTAAATATTACACACCCGGCCTTACTCCTCTCCTGAGCATGACCCTTAGCACATTTGGCCCAAACAGGGTCATGATTTAACTTTGAGGCATGAATGTTAGAGAGGCATTCAAGCCCTATACACAGTGATTTATTTCTTCACTGAATGCGTCACGGCCTTATTGCCCTCTCGACCGTGACCCCGGATCCCTCCACAGTGGTCTGTGGTGTGTCCAGCAGTTCAGAGTCACAGAGCTCCTCTGTGTATCCCCAGGACAGAGATCCCATTCCTGTCCTTGACCCACACAGCCCACCATTCATTTTAACGAGGGTGGAGGGAGGGTGAAATAGGCTAGCCGCTGCTAGCCAGCGCCTACTAAACAGGAAGAGCCTTTGGGTCCAGTAACCCTGGCCTCACTGTTTCCTCCCCTCCAGCCAATAACAACAATATAAACAACAACAGTGAATGGCTGCTCTTTTACAACTGTTCAAGTCATGGAATAGTGAGGTGGTACGTGTTTGGTTTCAACTTGCGTTTGTGTGCGTATTTTCCCCTATTTAACCGTGTCAATGAGACTCTTTGAACGTCACCTTCAAACGAGGCGGGTGCGGGTATGTGTGAGTTAAGTGTGCTGTGTTTGCACGGTGCATTTACTTCTGCTCCTTAACCGAAGCAGGTACTATCATGCCACAATGAAGGCAAAGAGGCCTATCTCAACAGACAGCAAAGAAATCGCACTGATTTATTTATACTCAGTGGTATTTAATTCACTTTCATGCATATTGAATGTTTTTTGAATGCATCTTCACGACAGCTTTTGCAGGAAGGTTCAGCTCTTCTGGATGTTAGGTTTTCAGTCACTGCTGCCCGGACATGACTTAATAAAATGCAGAAGTACGATATATTTTTTTTTAATAGCCAGAACATTTTAATGAGCTTCCACCCAACATTAATTCAAGACTGCCAGCTATTGTTCTAAAACTTTGAAGCATTCAGGCCTTAATTGGCAATTATGGCTGGCTGGTTGGCATCACTGCACCGGGATGAAGACAGGGAAGGGGAGTGTCTGGAAGGCCCTTGTTTGCTGGATTCATTCATGCAGCCTTTTCTTTTGATCAACAGTTTTTCAATTGTTTCCTTTTTTTCAAAATGATCATTCATGGGAATAGATGCTTGATAGATCAACTGGCTAAAATCTGGGGAGACTTTGGCTCAAAAAGAAGACTTAATTGAGCTTCACAAGATTGGATTAATGATGCCAATGTTTCTACACCGTAACAATTCCCTGCGGCTGCAGTCCCTTCCCTCTTTTCTTACGTTTTTCATCAAATTAAACAAGAGAGACATTTTTCTCATCTCAATTCACCCCAAGCATAAGACTTTAAGGTCCTGGGGTTGATCCTGTCACTTCAATGTTTTTGATTTAATGAGACCCTAAGCTGGTTCACACAAACTGGAAGTGGGACATCTCAGGATCTCCGCTAAGTAATTACAACAGCAATTTGCACCTAAACAACAAACTACCTTGGGCCATTTAAAGTCACATTCAGAATCTCAGCAGATGACAGAGGTAAACTCTAAAGAGCTGACATATTTGGGCCACAAATTTTTGCCTCCAGAGTTAGTTGGTAAGGTGGAATAATAGGGTTTAGCTAACTATTGCTCCACTGTTTTTCCCCCCCTGGGCACAATATGAATTAGTAATGTTGCCTTAGAATAGAAATGCCAGTAAACAACTCAGTGTGCTTTAAATAACTGAAGGGAATGCCTGCGTTTTGGGGATAATGGAAAAGTTGCATGTGAGTGTTAAATTAGGGTGTTTTTAGTCAGGATGTGTTAACAGGTTTTCTGTTGAAACTACAGGAGCGTGGTAAGGGTGGGAGATAATATTTCAAAAACAGATTTAATGCACATAAGTGATCCAACTTTAACCTGCAACTTAAGAGCGCAGTAATCTCTTGAATCATCCCAGCATAATCTTACAAAGATGTAATGACAAAACATAAACTCTGCGTATCATCTTATCATAAAACTGGTTGAACTTTGAAGTGGCTGAAAGTAAACCGTAATTATGCACGTTTTCCCAGCCTCTCCCAAGACGCTGACAATTATAACTAATGAAGTCAGCCATATGTGTGAGGCATGAAGACATGAGACAACCTGACTGCTAATTACACATACCTTTGTGGCCTATTTTATCCCACAAGGGTGAAACAAAGTGCCCTTTGTTCCCAACATATGCATTGATAGGTTCATTATCTGATCTCAGAGCGTATTTGTTACACTTCTATGCACCTACCTTTCCATATGCTGCTGAGGAGCACGGTGATGTAACCCAGAGGTCTCCAAGGAAATGTCAGCTGTAAGGCAGGCTTATTAATGGGTGTTTATCTGCACTCCGCGTGTATTGACCTTGTAGAAACTGTCACTGTTGAGGTTTTGTTTAGGCACTGGCGTATTTTGATTGAAATGCTGTGGTGGAACAAAAAGTTAAATACCACAAGTTCATTTTAGAGAAAATCATCAAGTTCAGAATTCAATATCAGTAAAACACAGAGGTTCGTTTGAGTTTTACTGCTGTTTGCCTAGTGAAGATCCAAGGTTATCTACTATCCTTTACAAAGCCCAAAAGTTATTCCGATGTTTCAAGGTTTGGCTAGTAATCATAAGGGAGCTGTGTGTTATTGCTTTTCCCGAATAGTCGCTATCTCATTTCGAAACCCTGCATATCTTCTCATGGTTGAGAATTTATTTTTGATCTAAATATAGGCCACGAATGTTTGTTATCTAGTACATTTTCCCCCAGCTCCCATGATAGTTTGACACAAAATGCTTGGGAAAAAATGTAATCTACATCCTATGTTCTTGCAGCACACATTCCCCTCTCACGGTGCTTAGAGCACTTTGTTTATGATGCCGCACTGTCAAACACAGTTGGCCTGTGCAGCTACTTTTCCCACCCGGGGTCATCACAATCACTGCTCCCCCAAGATTAAGTATCACAGTCTGGTGTTGTTACACCTACAAACACTCCCCTCGTCTCTATTTGCCCCCACCCCATATGCCTTTTGTTCTTATGGTGTCATCTATAATTGAATTCATCAACAGTTCCCTGTTCGACATCTAAACATATGGCAAGCCCCCATTCCATCCCATCTTACACACACACACACACACATACGCCCCCCTTTCTCCTCTCTCCCTCTCCCCACCCCCCCTACTCGTCCGCCTGTCACCCCAGTCCACTTCCACTGCTGCCGGCCGTGTCAGTCACCATCCGCCCACTCTCCCTCTCACTGAACGCCCCCCCCATACACATACACCTCCCTTCTCATTGTCAATCCGTTGCCGCCCGAATGACCCCACCCCCACTGTTAGGGATTATAGTCTAGGCGGGCAGCGCTGATTGGCTGCCATGTCTGGCAGTGTCCCCTCATTGGAGAGAGATACATATAGGGGCAGTCAGGCCGATCCGTTTGAAAGGTGAGAGGACAGACAGTGACAGACAGACTGGCAAAGGTACTGACAAACGACAAAAGAGAGGCAGACAGGGACACCTCGACCCCCACCGTTGTGAAAGTTTCTGCAAGGTAATATATTTATGGATTTGGATTTTGCAAGATTTATGATGTTTGTTTCATTGAATAGGCAATGATCAGTCTTGGAAATTTGCAAGGCAGTTGAAAAATTATTTATTTAGAGTACATTTGTTTTCCTTTGTGGAGTGATAGTTCTGTTTTAGTGGGGAAAAAACAGTTGATCAATCAGTGCAGCCTGCTGTAGGTATACACGTGCAGCTTAGTAAGATTCAATAACTTTCTCACCAACATTTCCCATGGGCTCAGGCATGTTTTTCAAAATACTTTGCATGCTTCCTCTCTCATCTTCCCACAGATGTTTTGAAAAGAGAGGCTGCCTGGCAGATTTGTCTCATGAGTCAGATGTAGTCAGTGTATTTGCCTTGACAAAGATATAACCGTTGCCATGTCAAAAGAAGGATTCAAAGTTGAGGCGTGTAATGACTCAGGCTAACAAGTCAAGACACAGGTCAGGATGCTGCCTCAGGGCTTTCTGTCTGCCTGCAGGAGAAAACGGTTAGTCCAGGTCACATGACACAAGCTCTTAGACAGATGAGAGCAGAAAGAGAGAGTAGGAGGAGAGGGATGAAAGCAGAGTGAAGGAGTAAGATTTAGTGGGACGTGAGAGCAAAGAAAAACATAGATTTGGGAGGAGAGAGCAAAGATATGATAAGTCAGATAAGACAAAGCAATGGGTGCAAAGATAAAACTAGACAAAGTAGAACAGTGTGAAAACAGATGACAGCGTTGATAGTCTACAACTGTCGTGGCCAAGGATCATTTCTCTTACACAGGCCATATGGGACAATAGCCTGTCATTCAAAACTAGGTCACATGACCCTTAATTAAAGAAGGTGTGCAGCCTGGATAACACAAAACATGACAACCGAGTCTAACACCAATGGAGAGACAAAGCCTATCCTAATTCACTGGGCTGTGATGGTGCATACTGTAATTTTTTATTCATTAATTCATTCATTTGATGTCTTTGATACTGTCAGATGTTGGTGTGTAATTGGATTTGTCCTGGCGCTGAGATTAATGGTGAACATAAGGGGGGACAGTGAAGGAAATGGCCTTTGATGGATGACATGAGCCCTACGGGAGGTTGAGAAGTCAAGTGCTTGGATTGATGAGTTATACAAGGCCTTTTGTTGTTAAGCCTATCTGGCAATGCCCATGATGTCTCTCATCTCTCCCTCTCTTTTTCTTCTCCCTCTCTCTCTCCCTGCAGCTGTCTATGAAAGAAGCGGGAGATGGCCTCCACGCCCAAATGAATTCAATGATGGGAGCCCTCCAGGAACTCAAGCTCCTTCAGGTTCAGACAGCGCTAGAAAGCCTTGACATCTCGGGACGGCCCATTAACCGAGGGCCCCCGCAGCCTGTTCCATCAGCACCTCCCGTTGCAGCGGCAGCAGCAGCCTCAAGTGAAACCCACGTGTCTTGCTTTAGCCAGACCATGCCTGAGGAATGCAGCTCCAGCCCGAGTCCCGTCCCAAGTCCTGGGCCATCTCTGGATAGCAGAGCCAGCACCAGTCGAGATGACCGGAGCCAGTCCCAACACAGAAGTAGCCTGGGAACCTCATCCTCTTCTACTTCCAGCCTGGAGAGTGAAAGTGAGAGAAGTGAGAGAAGTGAGAGAAGCGCAAGAAGCGAGAACATCCTTGAGTCAATACCCAGGAGGTGGTCAGGATACACAGCCCCCCAGGTGAACTTCTGTGGGCCGATGGTGGATAACCCTCCACCGGAGCCCAATCCACTGGCTGCCCGCCGTGCCCAGGTGGTCGATCTGCCTGGCATCCTGTACAGCCTCTCCAGAGAGGGTCCTTCATTAGACAGTGACTACTCCCAGGACAGCATGGACGACGCCAGCGACTGGACCTCCTCACTTATGAGCCGCAGCCGCAACCGGCAGCCCTTAGTACTCGGGGACAATGTCTTCGCCGACCTGGTGGGCAACTGGCTAGATCTGCCTGAGCTAGAGAGGGAAGAGGAAGAGGAGGAGGAGAAGAGAAAGAGGAGAGGGGAAAGGACTGTGGACAGAGGGGCAGATGGAGGGGCAGATCGACCAGACACGCCCGCTCACCCACTCCGTCTCAGCCGCTCACAGGAGATCTGCCGGAAGTTCTCACTAACCACAAACATCTTCAAGAAGTTTCTGCGCAGCGTGCGGCCCGACAGGGACAAGCTTCTCAAGGAGAGGCCTGGCTGGATGGCTCCCGAGCTCCCAGAGGGAGACCTCTTCAAAAGGCCCAAGAAACTGGGTCCAAAAACTTCCAAAGGGAGCTTTTACCTGCCGTTCTGGGCAGGTGGACAGCAAAGCAAAGGCAGGCCGTGTCCACATCTATCTGAAGCAGAGAGGAATCACCACCACCTTCCCCAGTTCCACCAGCAGCACCAGCAGCCATTTCCAGGGATTTATTTAGACAGGAGACAGCCAGAGAGCAGGCTGGAGAAAATGCATCCCTTGTTTGACTACAACACAGCAGTGTGGGTCTGACAGTGACTCTCGGGCCGAGGCCATTAGACCGCTACTGCTGCCAAACTGAGTGACAGGTGCTGGGGATTTGGCTTGGCTGGAGGGGTGTGAATGAGAGACTGGCATACAGTTGTCTCCCTAAAAATGAAGCAAGAGATGATGAACTTGACACCACAGCATTTCCTCCTCCAACTCCAAGATTATCAGGGCAACAGTTTGTCTGACAATCCTAAAACTTAAACGTGTGTATGTTTGTGTGCCTAGGAGTGTGTCTGAAAGAGATGAGAGATTGGGGGAGAGAGAGAGACTTTTGTGAAGAATTTCTTCTGCCAGGTTTGTATAATTGAACTTTCTGTGTGCATGTATGAGTGAGCTCCCAGGACTTCATAACAGATGGTACTTTCATACGGACAACTTATTCGGAATGTCTCTTATGAGTTACATTATCTTTCATCATTACAGTTCTCAATGAATCATCCACTGTGTTCAGTATTGACTTGTTCACTTCTATGCTACACACTCTCATATATCACACTTGATCACTTTGTCTCGTATCTATCAATAGAACACCAACTGTTGGATTGCTCGGGCACTGTTTTTTATAAACGACATTTTGAACAGCTGTTACTGAACGCACTGCCACTAAACACAAGTTCCCTGTTGTTTCATCAAAGGCGTACACATTTCTTTGGGCTAACGAAGCCTTGATTGAACCAGTCAGCCACGTTCACCTTGCTCAGGGAATGAATGTTATACAGGACACTGCCGCATTTAAACAGAGCTAACATGTTCAATATAGCAAAAATTTTGCCTCGTCTCATCTTGCCTAGACTATACAGCAATACAGTGCATGACTAGCTTATGCCATTGAAGACTGCGCATTAAACTTTGAGACTTGTCCCTTGTAGTGCTCGTCAGGGAAGTTGTGCTTGCTGTTGTGCAAGAAATTCTCTTTTTTTTTCTCTGCACATCTTGACTCAACTGTTAGTCCTCCTGGGCTGTTGTGTCTTATGCAGAGAGAGAGAGAGAGAGAACAGGAGGGGTAGAGATAACACAGGCAGACAGTAGTAACTGACTGCCATCTGGTACCCGGACATTATGTAAAGCTTATCAGCCACAGGCTTAAAGAACATGCAGAATGGGCCCAGTCGATCCCAAGGCTCTGTGCATGAACTACATTGTGATAATGGTGCTGCATATGTGCACAGGTGAACACATTACAGGGCTGGGACAGATGCATGTGGACGCAAAGACACATGATCTCCATCAGACAGGTGGTTTGAGTTACAGAAGAGACTGTCATTATGGGATTACAGTTTTTGTTTACCTAAATGTACAGATCATTGTACATAATTATCATCAACCAAACTCAGCAGCAATAAAATGGCCATCTCATGTCCCATTGCATGACTCTGAGATAAACTTCATCTTCGTTTTTCTGCACAGATGAATATGTCACTTTACAGTTACATGAAAGCAACACCGTCACACTTGTACTTAAGACAGGAGTTAATCTTTGACTTATCTATTCTCTTGTATCATAATGAATACAGTGTTTGTTTTTGTTGTTCTAGTGTTATTCATTTCAAGGAGCTCCATAATGGTCAAGAACAAACTACAGCTTCCCTCACAAATCCCCTCAGGTTAACAGATGATACTGCCTGCTCTGATTATTTGTTCATATAGAGGGCCACTGTTATGCAAGGACAATCTGATTCTCTAACTTATTATTATTGTTAAAACAGTTCATTTCAGTTTGATGTAATTCTAGGCCAGTCCCTTTAGCCCACAGGAATCAGGCCTCAGGTCTTCCCAGCATCTTGGCCAGCCAATCCATATGGTGTTGTTTCAGTATTCAGGTCAACACATCTACACAGATCAGAAGGTCAAACACACAGAGACCATATCTGCTAAGACTGTTGTGCCATAAGGCACTGTCTGAGATGTCATATCACAGTGTGTATATTTAAATGTATATTTTCATTCTCCCTATTTACAGCTCCCTAAGTGTAATTTTGAGCACTGTCGTTGATATTATTATTCATCAGGGTTCTGCGAACCTCAAACAGTGATCCTGTGTCATGTGCACTGTAAAACTGTCACTGACTCTTTGTAAATTAAATCTGTTTTCAGAAAGTGATGTCTCTCAGTGTCTTCAATTTAGTTTTGTGCATCCTGTTGTGAATCTAGATTCAATTTAGATAGCTGCAGCACTTTCAATTGTTCTGTTGTTTACAGGAGTGGGCCAAGTTCAGTGTCAGCCCAAACAAACACAAAGTTTCCTCAGAATCACCATCTATTTCATATAAAATGTTTGTTCTTCAGATGCCATGTAAGAAGCATGCTGAAATCAAATGCATTATCTCTTTAGTGAGACAAACATTTTCTTATTTGGATTTTGGAAGAGATGCTTTATACATTTTATTTGTAATCTGGCAAAAAAAAAAGAAGTAAAAAGCTCTCACTAAGACGAGTGCAGCATTAGGCCGTAAGATCAAGCCTTTGCTTTCAGCTGTGGCTCTTAGCGTGATTTGACTCGGCCCTGCTCCCCGCTTCCTCAATACAGCAAAGTGCCTCTGCATGATGAACAAGTTCATTCAGGGCAAAGCCAGCAAGTTGCTGCCTGTGCATCAACTGTGCACTAAAGTGATTCTAAATCTGTACCACAACTCCATCAGTGTCTTCAATAAATAAACACAGAGAACACACACTCTATTGCCCTCAATTTCATCACAGGCACAAGACACTTCAATCCCTGAAATGCCTTTTTTGAGATATATCAAACCACTATCACTTTACCTTTTTGCCTCCTAGGACTTTATCTAAGAAACTCCATTAACACCTTCTGCAAAGGTCCTGGGCCCAGTTTCACAAAACCATCTTACCACTGTGATCCTCAGCTTGAGGTACAAATAATGTGGCCCAACACTAAGATGCTTTAAGAAACAGCTTCCCTGGCTCAGCTGATAGAATATTCTTTGCAGATATTGGTAATTGTAAAGTCACTAATAATGACTTGACTTGGGGAACTTTCCAGCACATGATGACATTCAAATAGTGTGAAAACATTTCTTTTTTCAGAGGAAAACTCATAACTTGCCTCTTCACACACTGATGAAGAGAGTCTTTTGAGGCTACACTTATGTATTTTGTGTCATATCCTGAAATCTGTGTAAGCTAAATCAGCTAGATGTTTTTTTCACACATGCATATGCGGTACCAAAATTTGTTTTATTTAAGTCAATATTCCCTCAGCATTAACATTGTTGCATAGGAACACATTAGAACTTTATGTAACGTTCTCCAAGCAGGTCAGTGAGCATTCGAGATTAAAAAAGATGCAGGATTCATTTAGAGATGGGCTAAGAATAATCTCTGTCTGTGTGTGTGTGTGTGTGTGTGTGTGTGTGTGTGTGTGTGTGTGTGTGTGTGTGTGTTTAACCAAATACTGATGAGGAAAGAAGATTTTACTGATGTTGAAAAAATGGTTCTCAGTTCAAGTGATGGGAATTGTGTGTCTGTGTCAGTGTGTCCATGAAAGAGAGAGAGAGAAAGAGAGACAACAGCTGCTGCTGTAGTCCCTCTCTCCTGGCTCAGTTTCCCTTGGGATCTCTACAGTGGACGCTGACTGGCTGACCCCCTGCCCAACTCCACCTCCTGCAGCCCCCTCCCCTCCGCATTGCTTTTCTCTCCAGTCGCAGCTTGTCAGCTGTCGCTCTCCCACAGCCCAACAACCCTATTACAGTCCCAAATCTGGGGCACACAATGCCTTAGCTACTGTGCAACTTCAAGAAAAAAAAATCTGCAGAGTGTAAAACTCACTCAGTGCCAGGAGCTGACACAATGCAAAGGTCAGGATACAGTTCACAGATCCACAATGATTTACTATCTGAAGATAATGACTGAACATGAGGAATGATGATATCAAATAATATTATTCTGATTAGAGGATATCAAGAGAGCAGACCTGTGTGTGTGTATGTGAGTATGTTTCTTTGACTCTACTGACTACTACACTAATTTCCTCCCTTGAAGCGTCCATCTTTCAAAAGCCCCCTCAGCTGTGTAGCCCAACAGCTCTGCCTCAGCCCTCAGGAATGTGCTCACGTTTCACTTTTTATAATCGTCAGCAACTAAAAGTCCAGAATTGTCAAGCCATGCGGCTTTCTGCAAGACGTTCCCACATGAAACATGAGATCCCTTCATGCACACACACACATACACACATGCTAAAGCTAACAAACCATAGGTCATTTGTAGTAGCGCCATAGACACCCCCAGTTTGGGAAATGAAAGACAACATCCCAAAGCCACAAAGCAGAGCCAGATTTGGAGGGGGAGATAAATGCAAGAGTTAAATCTAGGTCGAATTATTTGGGATTTAACATCTGGCAGCCTGCAGTGCAATGCTTATCAAGATCAGCCTTATTCTGCTACTGCATGCAGAGTAAAACTTCCCAAACATGAAGCAGTGTTGCATTGAATATCATTAACCCTAGCTGGTAATGAGGACAGCGGCACAGCATTATGCATGTGTCAAAACACATTTGTGACACTTAAACAAGGTTCAACAGTCACTATGAGATTATGAGCAAACTACATAACAGTGCACAGACATCATTTTAGCAATTCGCTAACTGACATGTTTAATGGTCGACAATAAAGTGGTGCTACAACAACTTTATGATGACTACTTTTCTTCAATCACCACAAACAAAATATCATACATTTTAATTAAAATCTCCATTAGCTGGGAAAGCTTCATTAGTCAGGACACAGATGTTGTGATAAAAGTTTGTTCCCAACAGGTCTGCAGATTTCAACCTGATGCCATGGAGCAACACTCTTCCACTACAGAGAGACATTTGCCGAGCTGCAACAGGAGGCTCCCTGCAGACCTCCCTGCGCTGGAGTCATGATTGATGTCTTTAGGTGCTCTGACAGGTGAACTTAATACACAGGAATGTTTCCATTCTTTGATCTCTTTCTGCCTCATTCTTGTGTGGATCTGAGGAATTCAACTTGTATTTGTACAAATGCACTCTGATGTTGACTCTACCACAGGCTGGCGGAGGCTGAGTGTGCTGGTGCTGCTGCTGTTGTTTCAGGGGTGTGGGCTCTCCAGCCCCTGCTGTGCCCTGCCCATGTACTATTCCTGGGGGGTAAAATCAAAAATAGACATGCTTTGATCCTGACGCTGAATTTCCATTTCAGTGCCATTCCAAAACGAAAGCCAAATTGTCAAAGTCCAAAGGAATTTGCAAATGCTTTTGATGGAGTTCTTACAGTTTGTTAACTTTTAACTACTGAAGTATAAATTATTTGTTAACTATTAAAACTACTGAATTTCATCATATCAGTTCAGCTACATGTCAACATCAACATTAATGAATTAATTTCCCATCAGAAATGTAATAAGACCATGTTTGCAACCATTTGAATTATCCACAATGATGACAGTGCCAAATTACATTTTGACTAATTTATTTGAGTTTCTATCAACAATTACACAACAAAACAACAAAATCTGTTCCTTTCCACACTGACAACAGGGATGGGAAGATACAATAAAAAAAATAAATTTAAAAATAAATTTTAAAAAAAAGATGCTAAAAAAAAATGATTGTGGTGAACTGCCATCATTGGGATAAACGTAAATCGGAATAATTGTGAACATTCTCGCATGAGTAACTTGAAAAAGCTGCCTAATTCGCTACGGCTGCATTCAGACAAACTCTAGCAATCTGGCACCTTACTGCAGGTGATATTTTTTTTCCCTAGGATAGCATCCTAGATAGTCCTAACATTCAAATCAATGGGAGCACTGAGGTTTTTCACACACGGCCTAATTCTGTGTGAACGCAGCCTGTCACCATGGCTGAATGCATGGCTTGCCCACTGTATCCCCCATAAAAAAGTTAAATCGGATGTGTGGAGATAACTATGGCTTCTGAACTAAAGAATGGCAGGGAGATGAGGTGCCAAACAAAATGTAAAGTAGAGTGATTCCAGCATGTTTTAGAGCCATTTCAAGCAGAGTTTCAAGCAGATTTTGATGATTATCGGGATGATATCGTAAATCACAATTATTTTCAACAGGAGCATGGTGATATGAAATTTTCCTATCATCCCACGCTTAACTGACAGCATCAGCTGCATTATATTAATCAGTGTTGATTTCAGAGATCTCCTAATCGCACCACAAACACAGCTGCCTCAAACCCGGGCGCCTGCAGAGCTGCAGTGTGCAGTTTCGCTTGAGGAGCGATTCGTTGTCATCATTAAACAGGAGCTTGTTTCCCAACACCAGTCATGGCAGTGCCCCAGGCAGAGCGCGGGTTGTGAGGGGAAGCCTCTCCAACCACCAGCGTGACCAACACACACACAGATTAGAGGTGACCCCTGCTAATGGCTCAGCGGCCACCGTTTAAACTTCAGCCCTCCACAACAAAAGCATCAATTTTCATAAAGCCCGTCCAATCTCCTCCAATTCTATTAAACCCTTCAAACAGTGACTAATTGAGCCTTGTACTTAGACGGTCTTATCTCTGTGGGGTGTTGCTCTCATGAAGTGTCTGTTTGCACTCTGACTTGCACACACACACAAACATGCACACACATGCACACACATATAAACACATAGTCTCCTCTTCCTTCTATCCCTTGTGCTCCTAATCTCGCTCTCTCTCCATTTCTGTCATTCCCGCATGCGCACACACACACAAAAACACACACATCCACCCACACACACAGACACACACAAACACTTCGCCCCGGGGAGTCTGCCTATACCCTGCTTTCATTAAATCATTAACTGTGGCCCAACGGTAGCTCTTCGTCATCATTAATCCAGATCAGGCTCAAATCTCCAATTTTGACTCACACCCACAGACAGTTATTTAACTCTGCATCCTGTTACTCAACATAAGTTGCCATCATCTCCCATTTTGTCTA
This sequence comes from Myripristis murdjan, assembly GCF_902150065.1. Taxonomy (NCBI): domain Eukaryota; kingdom Metazoa; phylum Chordata; class Actinopteri; order Holocentriformes; family Holocentridae; genus Myripristis; species Myripristis murdjan. Next base: position 12,439,248 of record NC_043984.1, on the reverse strand, counting down.
TTATTTCTCTCTCTTTAAAAAAAAAAAAAAAAAGATGTTTTTTTTGTTTCTTCATTTTGTTCCCCCAGCCTACAGATTGTGTTCAGCTCTGACGTTCAGACTGAGGTTTAGAACAGTCTCTACAAACAAAACTAACCACACTATCCTTCCTGCCGGCCCACATTTTCCCCCCACATGTCTCAAAGCCAGGATGGATTTTTTGAGGAAGTAATGTATAGTGCAGGACAGAGATATTTGAACTCGATGACTCCTCCAGTTAATGTATTTCCAAGTTGAAGCTGAGTGCTGCAAGATGAGAAACGCTTTCTCCTTGCGTCTGTCAATAGCACAGTGATCTGCAATGGGAATTCTTTAGTGTACTTGAAAGAGGGAACAAGAGCATTACACACTTGATAATACATTCAGCTTTGAGGAGTAAATCTGATTTGTGTTCGACAGATAGATAGATAGATAAACAGATAGATAGATAGCTAGATAGATAGATAGTAACGGAGGTCCTCAATGGATCCAGTCCTCTCCTGCCTAAGGGTTTCCCACCAGAGTTACATGACAGTCAAAGCTCCCATCTGTTTCTGCAGCATGTATCGCTCACACAGCCGCAGCTCGCTCTACCAGAAGGGGCCCAGGCAGGATTAAACACTGAACGGCTTACAGTTTGGATTTCAAACAATATGCTCATTATGGATTCTATGAGCGGTTCCTTACATAGCAACATACACAAACACTTTGAGCGGCAATTAAAATGCAGGGTACAGACGGCCATGGTGTGTCTAATTGGCACAAACAATAAAGTCACATTTTCACAAATTAGCTTGCTAATTAGAGCAGGGATCCAACAGAAACGTGTGGTAAAAAGTTAATATATCTCCATGTAAGAATGACTGTAATCATTATGCTGCTTTGTTTATTTGCTTTCTTGGCTTGAGCTGTTGCAGCAGAGGTGTTGTGATTGCTCGCTCGCCGCGCTGGAGTCCTCCATTCAACGTGCAAGGAGGTGAGCGTGGGGCAGTGCCTTGAAATTTAAGTGGGTTAGGATTTTTGTTGTTGTTGTTCCAAAACGCATAATTTAGCACAGAAAGTGGGTTTCAAAAACCAGAAATCGCAGCTCTTGGTGGTTGATGTTGATCAACAAACCTCCCGTGGATGTATTCTGATCGTTTTGTGCTATCAGTCAGTAAATATCTTGTGCATTGGCCCTCCCATGTTTGACATTTCAGTGCACAGGCACTTTGGTTTCTGTTACTGTGAGCTCTGTGATTCAGCATGCCTGCAGGACACAACTGTGGCCTTTTTTTACAAAGCAGGGCTAGACTTCTCTGCTCCTCCTCCCTCCTTTGCTCCTCTTTCATCTTCTAACTTGGCCTTCCAAAAAAGGGGAAACCTTCATCTCCTCTCATCCTCTCCTCCTCCTCCTTTCCAATCTTCAACCTCTGCTTCCCAATTAATTGTAGAAGTGGGAACACGCCTGTGCTGTCCTCTCCCCCCTCTTACGCGTCTTCCAAAGCATGCATGTAGCATCACAGTCTTCCCCTTGCCACTGCGCGCCTTCTCGTTCTGCTCTCCCTTTTCTCCCATCCTCTGCGCCCAGCTTGTGGCCTCAAGGGAAGGGCTCACTAATCACAGCCCCAATTCTGTCTGGTATCACAACCTCATCCTACTCCCCAGGATGTGTGGTGCACAAAATCCAAGTCCTCTTCATCATGCATGCTGGAACATTGGTTCTGCTTCAGTGAATCCCCTCAGAGAGAGAGAGAGAGAGGAGAGGGGGAGAAAAACTAGAGGGCTGGAGAGAAGAAGAGATGTGAATGGTCTCCTAGCTGATTTCAGGCAGCTCGGTTATGCATGTAGCTACACAACGGATGACAAAAGTCATCAGACAAACAAATACGCACTATCAAAGCAAAGTAAATGTATTGTTTATCAAGGAAGGATTTAGACATTCATTACAGCAGATGTGATGCGGTGAGACAGAGGTAGAGGTTCAATATGTGGCTCCCTCTGGAAGTCTATTTCTTACCATCGATGTGACACAGCAGTTTGATTCTCTTCTAGTAAGACCGGGATGATCTGAAGCAGTGACCCAGATCCTAACCTTTTGAATCAGGTTTGTTCATTTCCCATGCCCTCTAGTCTACAGCTAAATGCAAAGTTAATTATTCATAGGGGCAAGCAAGTATGAATCAAAGTTTTAAAGTTTTCTCTGACTAAATAATGAACTGTGGCCCAATTTCAAAAGTACCCCAAGCCAAAATATTCCACTCTTCTGTCTTTTACATGTTTGCCATTTTTGTTAGCCTTTCCTTGCTCCCACCCAGTTTCTTTTCCAGCAGGGCTGTGCAAAAACCTGAATACAGCCAAGTATCGTGATATTATCTTTTGCAAATGTATTGTAATCATTTCTTTTTAATAAACTGGAACAGCAAATTTTGAAATAGCCGTTTGGCCTTGCTCAAGCTACAGGCATATCCGATTTGTTTCTCAAATCCAATCTTCCACACTGTTATTTGTGATCACATCAGATTATTTGTGTCCAGACATCACTGACCTATCTGCATGGGCCGCTGTGCTAACAACGCCGGCATGAGTAACGGGAGGGACGCCAAAGACGGTTTGAAATCCGATTTGAGAGGCCACAGCGTCCGGACTGACATGCATCTGCAGAAATCCGATTGGAATTGCATTTCAAAACACCTCCAAATGTGGTTTGGATCCAAACGCCAAAAAATCACATTTCATAAGCCAAAAAATTAATAAGCCAAAAAAACGGATTTGGACTGGCAGTCTGAAGTAGGTCTTTGTCACACAATTTATCATATAGCATGATGCATATTTTATTAGTCTATGTGTTATGCAGCAGATACCTTAAGCTCTATTTATTCATTTTCAGTCAATCTTCCAAAGTACCATAATATAATTCGTATTGTGACCCATTTATTGTGATATGTATTGTATCATGAAGTCCTTGCCAATACCCAGCTCTGTTCAGCACCCACCCTTTACCTCCTTCTGGTTCCCCTTCCTCTCTTTCCCTTTCCTCATCTCCTCCTCCTCCACATTTCCTCCCACCGTCCCTCACTCCTCCCTGTCGCTCCGTCTGATTTTTTTCTCCCTTCACCTATTTTCACCTTCCCTCCCCCCACCTCATTTCAGTGACACAGGATTGTGCTTGGCAATGCAGTCACCTGTGTCTGCACGCTAGAAAGAGCCTTTTAATTGAAGTTCTTGGTAGAAACGCCCAGCCGGCATTTCAAGGTTTATTCACAGGTGACTCAACGTAAGGGGTCGTGTTGAATCACTGTTGAATCCGGTGTCCAAGTGAATCAATGTTAAAATCACAATGTTGTTGAAACATCTTTTTTCAAGCACTGAGATATTCAAATAATAATAATAATAATGATTCAAAGGACAGAATTTGACTTTTTGTGTGGTTGAAGACATTATGTAAATTCAATGTAAAAGACCTTTTAAGTATTTTGTTAACCTTTTTACAATTGTTTAGCATTAAATATTATTTCAACATTTAAATAACAACATTTTCAGCAACATTTCATTGTTGTAGGTCAGTCACATACTGGCTAGGCAGATTTTGGGTCCACCTGGATCCCTTAGAGCCAACAAAGAACCCTTAAAATGCCCTTTTTAATTAGAGTGGAGCCTTGAGTTAAAATAGCACACAAGACATGCATTTGCTGTAATGTGATGAACACTGATAGTCACAACCAAAATGTCAGCACTCATCTACCACGGCCCCATGCTGTTAGCTCTGAGCAGAGAGAACATCCATTCCTACACAGTCATAAATGAATACAGACCATAAACAGAGGATCTCATTTTGTGTTTGGCTTGTAATCTGAATCCTAATAGAAAATATGAATGGGCTTTTCAAAAAATGTTCCATGGTTCCATGAAATACATTCTCTATGACCTTCTTTGTGAATTTTTGATCTTTTAGTTTTGTTTTGCAAGCTCTCGTCATAGGTCTGAATCAAACTCATAACCTTTCTCACTTGTCTCTCCCTCTGGGATTTCTTGTTATTCTCCTTTGCGCCCAACAGTACACATAATGTGAAATGCCAGTGGTTTAATCCTACAAAGAGAGGAGAGCAGCTGGTGAGAGGCAAGTGTAAGATGAGGTTTCCAAATTTTCATTGCACTCACTAGGAACAAGCACTTACTCATCCTCCCAGTAGACCCACTGGGAAGGACAGACCTATTGCTGACACAACCCCGGTGTTACATCAGTATATTGTGAAATAATTGGCAATAAGGGCATGGACTTCAGACACGAGTTTCTCTCAAAATTAGACTGCACCAACATTTGCGGCCATCTCTCCTTGTCAAGTTGTCTGTCGAGCGAGGAGAGTCAGCAGAAACAGAGGTGAAAGAGGAGAAAAAAGGAAAGGGAGATGATGAAGAGGAGTGTCTCTGGCCTTCATTTCATTTTGAATCAGAGGAAGGGGGGGGGGGGATGGAGGAGGAGCGGGAGAGAGTCGGGTGATGGGATGAGATGAGGCATCCACTACTGCCCCTGAGGAGAAACAGCAGTACAGTGTGTGTGTGTGTGTGTGTGTGTGTGTGTGTGTGTGTGTGTGTGTGTGAGTGTGTGTGTGTGTGTGTGTGTGTGTGTGTGTGTGTGTGTGTGTGTGTGTGTGTGTGTGTGTGTGCGTAAAAACCTGCACTCCTCTGAATCTCATGTACACCAAATTAGCCCATGTAAATGAAAGATTCAACATGTGAGCATGCAAGTGTGAACATGTGCTTGTTTTGCACGCACATACACACCCGTGCATGTGTGCAGGGGAATGTGTGTGGAGGCACGCACGCAGATGTGTGTGTGTGTCAAAGAGAGACAAAAAGAGAGAGAGTGAGTCGGGCAGCAGCAGAGAGCAAGGTAATGAATGGCCATCAGTTTACATCAGCCTCTCCCAGCCCTGTGATTAAGTCCCTCAGATATATCCCAAATTAAAGATGTGGGTTACAACTTCAACCCCCATGGAGCGGCTCGGCGTGGCATGGCACGGCCCTGCCCAGAGCCAGTGCAGCTGTTGTGGCGTGGCGATTAGAGGGCACGTCAACTCACTCCAGGACAAACCCGCTGTGGCTGAATAAGAAGATCATCACAGCGGGCTAAGACCCCCGATATACCTCAGCGTTTTCACTACCGCTGTAGAGGCGTGGTGGGCTGCCCTGCATCCTCACAAAGAGAATTTAATTTGTACTGGTTTCAGTGGAGGGCCGTGGAGTCATGTGGCCTAAATGCTGCCCGGTACTGCCAAAAATAATTTCTGGAGTGAAGCACTGGTGTGTAATAGGACTTTTATAGCATATTGTGGAGCACCACAGACAAGTACATATATATACAAACCTCAGTCTTGAAAATCAGTCAAACAGCCGCAGTAAATAAAACATGCAGATATGGAAATATTATATTCAATCAATTGTGCACAAACGTTGGCGTTTTATGAAACTGAAGTTGGAAGGAGATAATGTCCTCATCCCGTCTGTCTGTTTGTTCTCAAGATGTCTTAAGACGTTGTAAAGGGATTTGGATGAAATTCAGTAGACAGATAGCTCTTAAACCAAGTGTCCACTGATTGGATTTGCTATTGATCTGGATTAATCTGAAGACAAATACCACCAAGCTAGCTGTGTGGCAGTAACAATTCCTTAATCTTCTTGAATCTGATATTTCCACAAGTAGGAGAGCATTTTTAGTTTAGTTTTTTTTTTTTTTTTTTTCTGCCAAAATCTTCATAGTATGTTTATGTGTTGATAGGAAAGTCTGGTATCCAGTTAGCACTGAGTTCACATGCTCTTTAGCCAAAAATCAACAGACAAAGACAAATGATGAACACATAAATGGTTATAAAGGCTGAACACTGCAAGTTGGAGAATGTGTTCAACATCAGCAGAGGTTTGTTCCAAATATCCCGTAGTGTTTCAGCTGCAGCTGTGTTTCATCAGACTATGGGTACTATTTTTAAGCAGGTTTTGAGCAATCTGACTAATCTCACTGACTTTCTCTTTCAAGATGTTCACACTCAGCTGTGCCAAGTAGCTGATACTGCAATGAAATACAAATTCTCTGGCAGATGCATCCGTCCTGTGACTTGAACGTCACAGTTTTGGTCAATAACAGTCTGTCTGTGTGTGTGTGTGTGTGTGTGTGTGTGTGTGTGTGTGTGTGTGTGTCCATTAACCGTGACGTGTCCTGTCTAAGTGTTCTCCTGTAAGGCACTGAACCACTAGCTGCTTACTCACTGTGAGTCACTGTGGATGAAAGAGTCAGCTAAAAGCTTAAAATTTAAAGGCTTTGTGAATTTGCACTTTGATTGGCACGCCAGCTTGAAAACATATAAATAAATAAAAACATACTGACTCATCCAACAGGACCGTCTCTGGCCTCGCACTTATTTCAACTCTCATCACCAATTCTAATGGGGTAGGGTTTTACTTATTAACTTGGCTTGACCAAAATGTGCCCTCGCCCCATTCTCTGCTCTCTATAATTAAACCTGCATGATGAGACTTTGCACTGTAGTTGCCCCGAGCAGCTGGAAGACCCGACTGTTTGCCCAGAAATCATGTGACATGACAGCAGCAAAGGGTGCGCTCCTCAAGCCTAAGCGTCTTCATCATGGTGCCTTTTAGGAGAGGGAGTGGTGAAAAAATAAAGGGGTTAGGGAGCAAGGATGACACAAGAATCAATACCTCATCACAGAGTCAAAACCCAAATTTTGAATTCCTGTTTTTCTTATAGGTAGTATCAACACGGCATGACACCTCAGTCTGTAACTCTTATTCTAATGTAGCTAATATGCTTTAAATCCTGAAAATACATAACGTTTCAGGGGGAAGGGGCCACTGATTTAGGCTGATAAGACGTTTTATAAAACCTCTCCAAGCTCCCATTTTTCAGATCCAGCAATGCCCGTCACACTTATTTGTACATGTTTACCCTTATTTATGTAATTGAAGAAGGGAGGGAGGTGGTGCTGGAGGGCACGGAGGAGACAGAGAGGCTTCTTGCATCATGTTATGAAAAAGAGAGACCCCTGGAGAAAATGCCAAAGTGCCTCTTCTTTTGCTCCATCTCCCCTTGTGTATTGTTTTTTTGTTTTTTTCAGTGCCGTAACATGAGGATGCATTCACATCTCCCTCCTCTCTCTCTCTGTCCCTCCACTTGGTTGTTCCTCTTGCCTCCCTTCGTCCGTCCCCTTCATCCCGAAAGTTCAACGCTGCAGCGACCATTAAAGATTTAACGGCTGACTTTTACTAGTTTCTCAGAGCAACAAAATCCTTTTCCCTCAGCACATGAATATGTGAGGAGACTCTGTCAGCGCATGTGGGCTATAAATGCAGACTAGGGTACGATTACACTGCTGGCTGAAAGCCGCTGTTGTGTGGCCTTACATCACATCAGCTCCTGGTGCAGAAAGGCACACTACTGGAACACTAACCCATTAGGCTACAATCTCTGCCGCCTTTTTTTCTGTGCCACGGCTCCCTTTTCTGTGTCATCGCAACTGGAGTGCATGCAGTGGAAGCCCTGGTAGTCCCCTGACGGGAGAACCTCTCAGTCCAGACAAAAACACATCTTCATATAGTTCAAATGGTTTGTCATCACTGTAGATAGCAGACATTGTAGGAGCCCAATACCCTGTACCCACCCTGCATCAGTATAGCAGGGTTTTCCATATTTAAAGGAATACTCTGATGTTTTTTTTTGGCAAAATATCCTTTTTCTGACGTACCCAGACTGAGACAAGATGTTCAACACCATTTTCACCTCTTGTTTTTTTTTTTGTTTTTTTTTATTTTAAATAAAACAAGAGTTGTTTCAGGAGAAGTTATATTATGGAACTGTAACTGCTGAAGACGTTTATCCTTCCATCTATCACAGTGATCCATGCACCACGAATGTTATTGTCAGATCTGGCACAAATTAACTTAATAAATGTAATGAACTTCCTAAAACGCCTCTCGATTTACTGTATAAATAAGACAGCTTTGGAGTTGCTGTAAGGTTTATTCTTTCACTTTGATGGACCAAGGCTAATGACTCCCATTGACTTCAAGTCTTTATGCTAAGCTAATACCAAATGCTACCCATAGGAACAGAACCACTGGGCGTTCGGAGGTGAAAATGATATAAAATGTCTTGCCTCGGTCTGGATAAGCTGGCAAAATGGTATTCGCCCAAAATATCAGAGTATTGCCTTAAGGTCTGGATTTATCACATTTACATTTCATATTACATCACATTGTATGTATTACATGGAACTCAGCTTGCAGCCATAAGGATCCACATTGGCAGGCAAACATACATCACATTACATTTTAGTCATTTAATTACTATAAGCAGGAAAAAATGATTGTCTGAGTCAAAGTTTGCAAGTAGGGCAGCAGAAGCCTAAAGGTTAGAAAAGCAGGCTTGTGACATGCAACATGCCGTTTCTAATTTTCCAAACTGCCTGGCAAAAACTAGGAGGAAAGACTGAGAATGAGTAATGTTCGCCCCTAACGTTGTGCTGCCCTTTAGCAAGATGTTTATCTCCCACAGTGGAGGACTGTGGTCGTACTGGGCTGCTCACATGCCACAGAAATCTGTGCCACACAACTGAACGTGAACCAAAGGATCGCTATAAACAGCCTGATGTCCACAGCTAATCTTCCCTGGAAAAATAATGGTTAAAATGTACCATCTAGACAGTATTTTGTATTTTTGTCTGTGGTTTTGTCTGTTTTCGCTGTCGTTTTTCTGTCCAGCATATATATGGCATGACAGTATGAGGGCAAATTGGTGTCTAAAATATTTGATGGCATTTTTGAATGTAGGAAACAAGCTTAAATCCATAAATGTCTACGTTTAAAAAGGTGCAAACAAGCAAAATTGAGAATACATTCAAAATATATTTTTTCCCAAAGCTTAACATAGTTCAGACTCTATCTTGTTCTCATACAATGGGGCTCATCTGACTGTCTTGACAGAGTATTCTGGATAGACAAGCGTGCTGAGGAGCTGTTTGGAAGGGTGATGAAGTAATTGATTAATTTTGTCTGTAATCTGTTAAGAGAGCCATCCGTCCATATATTGACTCCAGGGATCACTGGCATCGTAAATATATTGATTTGGCTCCTCTTCTCCTTCTGTTTAGCCTGTCCACTGGATATGTCTGAGTGTCAGAGATCAACCGCATATATCACTGGAGTGCATTACTCAAACAAGATCTCAGCTCATTTGTACTGCCTCTTATGAAAATTAAAGTTCAATTCATTTCTAAACTTAAGACAAAACTGCCCATGTTTAAAAATGATTCATTTATTTCCAGAATGCTGAATCCTTTGATTTATTCATGTATTCATTCATTCATTTGTTCGTTCAAAAATGAGTCAGTCAAAACCACATTTAATTTTTTGCTTTTTCATTTGTAATAGCAGGTGTAGGCTTTTTACTTTTTTTACTTTTGAACATCTCATTTTGCTACAAAATTTTTCAAATATTGATTTTGTGCAACACCACATAGAATATGTTCTTAAAGTTGAGAGGAAATTCTTAACATTAAGTGGAAGATTTATGCAGTGCAAAGACACCAGGAGCTAAAAATAGCTGCTAAAGCAGGCTACAATGTGAGGCACATATATTATCAGTTAAAATCCCTCACAGGTTTTTTTTTTTCAAGGGCACAAGGGAGTCAAAGAAAAGTCAAACGCTCGGTTTTTCGTGTTAAAATCCCTCACAGGTGTCCTTTTGTCTCCACATTGCTCTGAGCCTTTCTACCAGGTTTGTCTGTGGCCTTTTGTGAGCGAAAATAAAAAGATAGTTATTTAAGCCTCACCTGGCCAACTGGCAAGAGATGCTCTCAGCTGGTGTGTGTGTGTGTGTGAGAGAGAGAGAGAGAGAGAGAGAGAGACAGAGAGAGAGAGAGAGAGAGAATGCATTCTCTTCAGTCTGTATGCCTGCCCTGCACACGTGCCTGTGGGTGTCTTCATGAGTGTGCCTGCACTGTGTGTGTGTGTGTGTGTGTGTGTGTGTGTGTGTGTGTGTGTGTGACAGCAGTGTCAGTCCCTCCCCAGGGGGCTCACAGACTGTCCTACTGTGTTTATTAACCAGTTGCTCCTCAGGGCCAAATGAATACACAATTCAGCTCGTTCTATGCAGACAGAGCGTCCCACTGTCTGCTAATTACGGTCTGACGCAAGTTCAGGCCATCTTTCACGACAAATCAGGAGTGCAAATTTATACATTAACATTTATTTAGCTATTTATGTATGTATGTGGTAATTTATGCCACTTAATGTTATTTCTGTTTGTTTTTCATCACTGCTGTACCTTTTGCACTGCTGTTTTGATGCTGTAACTGAATACTTCTCTTGATTATGATGCACTTTGTATTCATATTAAAAGTACAATTATTATCATGTTAGAAACTTTCTAGTTGCTATCATCCATCCAGTACCCATATGATACAATTTATATTATACCATCTATACCATTTCCACTGCGAATACTTGAATCCGACTGGCTGGAGGGTGTTTGCAAATTGTCTCTAATATATTCAGGTCAAATAAAATTTAATGTGGTTACCCAATATCAAACAGCTTCACTTATTCGGTGAGTTTATCTTTAGTTAACTACGTTAACTGACAGCCAAAATCCAGATTGCCTGAAAGCTATTGTGAGTATTTTCCAGCAATTAACGCTAGCATAATATGAATACCGACCTTGAACTAGGCAAGCCATTTTTGTGTAGATCTGTTTTGTATTTAATCGATTTCTCCAAATCCTCAGTGTCTGTAATGTCATGGTTCAATTTGAATAATGTTCCCAAATCCGCTGGTTGCATCAGTGCCATACAATTAGCCTGACAGCCCATTATTCCAAAACCCCAATAGTTCGAAATGTGCCATCGGATCAAAAGCCCAAATGTCCAAAAACACCCATTTCTCCAAAAACACACACTCTGGAGTTGAGTGACTACCAGTGTTACGTCGAGTTTTGCATCCCTGCTGTGAAATGGATCCATCCCTGTTTAGTCTAACTTGAGGAAACCCGGCCTAAACTTAACTAGATTAATGATCTGACCCGTACAACAATAGCACAGGCAGAAAAAATGTTTACTTTCAGAGTATATCACCCACTAAATTCATTAAGTCTCCCTATTTTTATTTTTTTTTTATTGATGGCAAGTGGCCATGCTATAAGCGGAGGCAAAGGCAAACGCCATTCCTCCATGCGCTGTGGCGTTCTTCACCTCCATCTTGTTAATTCCCCATCTTGGGATACCTCATCGAGCGTTATCGGCTACAAATTACACGCTGTATGTTAAAAATGACACCTGAGTGCTAAAAACAATGCCTCGCTCATCTGTGATTGATGGTGCTTTTGTTTGTTGTCCGTAATCGCTCCTCGCCACGTATTTTGACACAACTGATTCATCATTGATACAGCTGTCTGACGCCATTTCATCTCGTGACAGCTCGCGCGTTATATTTGGATGTGGCGGGGGGAAGGGGTGTTGGGTATTCATCATGTCTCCCGCAACACCAGAGGAGAGCGAGGCGTTGGCAGCGCAAGGTGCAGAGAGGACATGTGACAGAGACCCATCGCTGCTCCCTTCCCCCACACTCCTGCCTGCTCTCTCTCTCTGTCTCTCTCTCTCTCTCTGTGTCTCTCGCTGTCTGGATTAAATAGGCCCTGTCTTCTTCCTCCCAGCTGCAGCTGAACTGTAACTGAGTGCTCCCTGGTCTGCACGCACTCTTAAAAATGTCATTTTTGTCCTACTCATTTCATCAAATCTCTGTTTCCTCTTTTGACACAAAGATGCACAATTGTCTCACTTTTCGCAACATACACTGACCCAACGTGTTACTATAATCCTATCTTACGTTGAAAACAAACAAAAATGCCAACTGCTCCACACAAAGACACAGAGAAAATTCTGCTTTCTTTTCGACAGTGTGTATACTGAATGTCTTTCTTTCTTTTCTTTACACTGCAGGGACAATTGAACACACACACACATGCGCACACATTCATTATCAGACATGCACACAATCAATTAAGACATTCATGAGGCATACACAGTCACCAGTACACACACACACAAACAAACCAACATTTATTAGAGACACACAGATGCACATTTATTGGAGACACACACACAAACACACACACACACACACACACACACACACACACACACACACACACACACACACACACAGAGTAAAGCCCTCTCTTTAGTGGTGTTGCGCCGAGCGGTGACTGTGGCTGTTTGGCGCTTGTTTACAAAGCAGGAACTGAGGCCATAAACTTGCAGCCCCAAGGCTCCGAGAAAATGACGAGGGGTCTGTGTACTTCTTTGTTTTTCAACCCGACCTCTTTCAAGTGCGCTTTTGTCTTTAACGAGGCAGATGCCAAGGGAAGGTGGTAATTTCAGCAGATGGTCAGATTTGTAAGTGGAAAACGATGATGTGTTGCTCTCTTTCAGTCTTTTTTTTTTTCTTTCAGTGATGTTAGCAGCGAGTTGAAACCCCGGTGGTGGTGCTGGTGGTCCCACAGGCTTTATGGTGTGCTCTGATGATTTTGCCAGATAACACAGTTTGAAACATCAGGGAAACTTTGGCGGAAACACACACACACACAGTGCAGGCCACGCTGAAGAGGCACTCATGTGCTTATGCGGGTCGCTAAAACAAAACTCCAGCCCAAAAAACAATTCAAGTATGTTATTTCACGGCCATCTCAGCTATTTGCATCTGTGAGCACGGGCGACCCGCCGGCGGAGCTTGAAACCAGAGCGCACAGGCAGTAATCAAGGACATCCTGCAGCAAAGCCTGGAGCTGCTTTGCGCTCTGATATCCAAATGAGTCTCACTTCGCTGTGCGACCAAACTGCATGAACCAGAAAATATGTCCTGATCCACTCAGAATCACCCTGGGTGCTATCTCTGTGTACACAAACACTCCCTTACTGTCAGTGGAGGAGCTGCAAGGTGGTCTCTTGATGACATTAGTCAGAGTCTTGGCTCACTCTGCTGCACATCAGCGCTGAAGTGTCATTTTCATTCTCCTAAAATTGTTTTTTTTATTGTTTGTTTGTTTTGTTTTTGTTTTTTTTTATTATTATTCACCCGGAGATATAACATGCTTGTTAACATTTATGAAATGTGTTTGAGGGTTGCTACTATGCAATTTTGGCCACGGGAATAGCTGAATCTGAATCAAACATAGTCCATAGCCATGTTGACATGAAATAGCAGGGTAAACACCAGTGTTGCAAATGACGTTAATTGAAGATCCATTCCATGTAATTGTACCACAGCCTTTCCAGTGAACCTGCACACACAGCACTGGGACCCTGGCTCTGTTAGGCCTAAATGGAGCGAACCTCAATTAATATTATTAGTAACACTGTTTACCCTGCTATTTCGTGTCAAAATGGCTGCTGTGAGAAAGGTCAACTACACATTCAGTTTATTTAAAACCTATTGTAGTGTCTCTGTTGCTAGGCTGTTCTGAATATTATTCTGACCCCTTCAAAAATAACACCGCCCGATCATTTTTATTTTCAGAGCATATTGCTCCATGAACTCTTAATTCCCTATTTTTCAATTGTTGGCAACGAGCCGTAGTATAAGCACAATAATAAACTCTGAGGTGACCTGCGAGGAGCGGCGTTCTTCATCTTCTGCGGCCTTCACCTCATCAGGCATTATCACTGATGCTAAACAAACATGCAATGAATTTGAGTCCACCAGCAAATGAAAACTTGTGGAACATGTTTGTGAACCCCACCCCCACCCGCTAGCCAATTATAGCAAACAAAATGTCAGAATACAACATCCTGCCGAGGGCGTCAATACAAGACGCCATCAAAACAAGACAAAACACAAATGCCACATCCTATAAGCATGTGTGTGTGTGTGTGTGTGTGTGTGTGTGTGTGTGTGTGTGTGTGTGCGCGCGTGTATGTCTGCCTGCCAGCATGAGTGAATGTGTTGGTGTACCTGCAGCCTGTGCACAGCCCATACCTCATCATTATAATGATAAAGAAGTGATAGGAGGAGACACATTGACAGGCCCGCCCTGTGGGCTCACACCAGCCTCTGCTGACCTTCAAGCCACCCAGGAGGACAGGCCAGCCCACCTCAACCCAGTGCCATCTTACTACAAAGAAATATGATACCAGCATATGCATAGTGCTACTACACTACTCATACCAGCACAAGCCCAGTAGATCCCTGCTTCCTGATGAGCTGTACAGTAATCCGATGCTGCATATATTCCAGTTAAACAAATTGGAGCTGTAAGGTTTTGAAGAGGTTTAGAAAATTGCCACAAATTATCAGGGAAGTCATCAGGGAAGGCACGGGCTGGGATCCCATGGAGTTCAGATTTAAAGGAACAGTTCACGCAAAAACAAAAATTTTGTCCATACAACACACCGGGAGGAAGTGAGCAAGCACAACTGGCCTTCTCCAAAACAAATGAAAAGAGAGGATATGCTTTTTATTATATGACTCTATATAAAGCTCATATAGATTGATGCAGGTCTTCTGAGGCAAAACGATTTCATAAGTGAAAAAGAACTATATTTACATTGTTATGTAGTGCAAATCGTCAACTATATGGAGTAATTTTTTTGTTTTGTGCCCTTTTTGGAGCTCTAAAGCATGGAAGGCTCCCCACTGACATTTTGAAGAGCGCCACTACAGAGTTGCAGCAGCTGCCTCCCTGTATGGTTTAAGGACAAAGACACTTCATCTGTGTTTCAACTGGCGCTGTGCTGAGTAGATAATGACATAAAATGTTCATGTTTGGGTGAACATTCTTTTAAGGGGGAAATCACCTGAAAGCAGAATTACTAGAAAGATTCTCAACTGGGATAAAACACACAAACACCTGAACACAAGGGCAATCTGTTCTGTTTTTATGGAGTCTGACCTCTTTTCCAGAAATGTATTGTGTTAATATGACAAAGCAGAAGATACTTTTTTTTTTTTATCATTATAAGTTATTATTATTAGTTCTATGTTAATGGGACACAACTCAGACCTTATGTACAGTTCAAATATGTGAAAAATATGAAATGAAAAATGATAATGCTGCAATAATCAGTCAGTTAGTTAACAGCTAAGATCAGGTTTTATGCTTTCTGTGAAGCGCGTAGTGTGTATAACATTTGTGGCCTACAGACAAAGTGAGTTCAGAATGAGTTGTACTTTATGTTTAGCTGTACATTGCATGATAGCCTTAGGGAATCCCTTCTCTATGAATTGCAAAGGCCAAACCCAAAAGTTAATGTAGTTTGATGTCAGAGACCAATTAGAATATTCATAATTGATGCATTAAAGAGGCTAAACAGGCACAGAACATCAGGCAATTCAAATCATTTAATTAGAGCTATGTAATTAGCCAACCTTTCATCTAGATACCTGATTATGTCCTATCTATACATGTTAAATCATCAAATATAATGATACATACCTTTAACTGAAATGCACAACCTCATTGTTTTTTTAATGGGGTCTAGAAATGAGGGTTTAATTTCTGTTGGTCTTTGTTCACTACTTCTGTGATTTGACTTCTGTGTGTGTATGCTTACATTGCTAAATTCAAATGTCTTAAAAGTCTGTGAGAACTGTATATTTCCATGCCAGGCAATGATATAGGCCAAAGTTAAAAGCAATCAATCTGCAAGCAGAATTGCCCTGCAACAAATTGCAGCTTTGTAAATAAAAAGTGAATGATTAAGAGCTTCAACTGACCCGTCAGTGTCACATTTTCAGATTTAAGGCTTTTGCCTCTGCCTGTTGTATGGTGCAGCCGGGCTTCATGTATTCAAAGCTGTCCCCAGTGTTTAATAGGTTCAGCAGTTTATCCACATAAAACCTCTCACACACTCACTCATCAGTATGCATGAGCCAAAATGCAAGTGGTTATGCCTCTGCACAGAGCCACACACATGTGCACAGCGCTGTATTTTCCGACAGGGCACATGCACACATACACACACACACAGACATAGTCCACAGCAGGGAACTCCAAAAGTCATTACACACTCAGAGAGGGGGCCTGTTGTTGGAAAGTTGACTCCATGGAGGCACACTGCACCTTAATGCAATGTGTCCAGACATGGAGACGACATGCAGGGCACAGATAACAAGACTGGACATCCAGGAGTTTGGGGAGCTGGACGGTGCATTCCCCAACAGAAAAAGACATCTGGTACTTACAGACCTCGAGCTGCATGCGTTCTGCACTTCTGATCACCACTTCATTAAGTAAATGATGTTAAATGGGTCACGTCACTTTTTTGATGATGTCGCCCTTCAACGTCAAGCTCTTCAAAGGTGCTATGACTTCACTAGTAGTATGCACTGTTGTGGCCGTTTTTTCTCTCTGTTATCTTCAGATCACAGCTTAATTATCTTGCAATCTTAACAAACTAATGGTCAGCGTGTGCGCTTCACAACGTTCTCCTAATTGCTGCTACATTCATTAGAGGCAAGACCATTAAAGCCACTTCCACACAGAGGTTACTGGGTCAGCATTTTCAAAAAGGTTAAGAATTCTCGCTTTACACCAAATAAATTACCAGAACATTTCTGCATCTGCTCATTTTCAAAGGGCATAACACATATTATTACTGTATGGTGTGGTATAGAGGATGAAAGTGTATACATCACGCTGGGTGTGATGTGCCCAGTCTTATGGCCATTTACACATTTTGCAACTCACTTTTAAACTATAACACACTTCTAGAGATTTGTGGATCTGGATCATGTATTTAACTGAAATGTTACAGTAAGGCAGCCCCACCCATCAGTCCCAAAATAATTATTTTTTCTTAACATTTTTTCTAAGCTATGCATGACTGAACTGTTTGCTGTCTAGTTAGTTCACCTGGTAACAATATGGTCCCTTAGCAGTGTCCTGTCTTTAAGGATGACAGGAGAGTTTTGAAAATGATCACAGGCTTTGACATGTGGAGGAATTTGGTTTGAGTGGCTTACATGCTAGGCAATTTGTCTGAGCGACCCTTGCAATTCACATTGATGCATTTTGTGAGAATGGACAATAAACAAGACTACAACTCTAAGTACAAGTGTATAAATCATTTTCGAAATAGCCTCAGAGCATAGTAACCAAGCCCAACCTGAACCCGACAGGCATTCTTTTTTTGTGTGTTCGAACCCACCCAGAGATTTTGCTTGTCCTCCATCAGGTTACATTTTATGCCTGAAATAGCCTGCATGTTGCTTTCAGTGTCGTCACGTAAACGCCAGCACTATAAAGGAAGTTGCCTAGAGGAGACAGTAGGTACATCATTTTTCACTGAAATAACGCCAACGTGACCAAACCCAACCCACACCCAAACGTAATTTCTAAATATTTCCCTGAACCTGGCCCGGCCGGATGGGTCCTGATGGGTCCCAACAGGTCTGGGTCAGGTATCCACCTCTAAACCTTAGTTATGAAAGTGCAGGCTAAACAGCTATGATACATCCACTCTCCTACTCTGTTGGCATAAAGGGGTTTACCAAGCCACCCTGCATGAAGCCCCCTGGGGTCAGATGAGAATAAAAATTAACCCATGTATAAATCTGTGCTCTCGGTTTAGACATCTGTGCCCATGAATTACAAATCCATGCCCAGGGATTTGCAATCCATGTGCGCAAACGGCTTTTTTGTTCAGAGAACAGGGACTGTAGTCGGAGGTCACGGTTTACAAATCCACGGGCATGGATTCATAATTCACAGGCTCGGATTACGAATCTCGGAGCATGGTTTACAAAACTGTGTGCACAGATTACTAAACTGAGAGTACAGATATACACATGGGTCTTTGTTTTCTTAGCTGACCACAGGGAGGCTTCATAGGGTTAAAGTCTGATGGTGTAGCAGAAATAGAGAGAGACTAAAGTGGAACTGAGAAGGTGAGAAAGAGAGATCACAAATGATTAGTGCAGTAAATGTTATTGTAGTCAAGGTAAGATGGAATTGCAACAGAACGTAGCTTTTGTGTCATAGCTGTTATCTTGAGAAAATCATTTTTATTATCCTGTGACAATGAGCCAAATAAGTCAAGAGTTCCAGATCGTGGGCATAAAATGAATAATTGCAACGACTAGACTTCTGTACTGACTGCTGACCAGTATTTCATCCAGTTTGTTTAACTTGTTTTTATTTACTACTGTACATACTGTTGTTACATTGCTTTTATTAATGTTCACTGTTTCCTATTGTCTGTTTTTGAGTGTCCTTTTTCGCTGCCTGTAGAGCTGCTAAACTGATTTTCACAGTAATGTTGGTGACAGTGTTAACAGTGACAGTAATGGATTCTTATTCTCTTATTCTTGATGGGAGGTTGGGTGCACACTGGCCAGTAGCTACCCAGTCCAAAACAGGGAAAAAATATACTGCATCATCTCCACAGGTCCCAACACTACCTTCAAAAAGGAAATAAAAGAAAGAAAAAAAGAAGCAATATAATGTTCATTTAGCTGTTGTCTTATAGTGAAATGGCTGCTCACTGGAGGGGCCCTTAGCTGTGGGATCTTTGGTGTGTGATCATGCTCCAGTAAGCAGCACCGTATTCAGTTCAGTCATCTCCGGTCGTATACTAGACAACCACATGGGGACAAGGAGAGTCTCTTCTCTCTGCAGTATGCGTGTGTGCGTGTGTGTGTGTGTGTGTGTGTGCGTGTGTGTGTGTGTGTGTGACTGCACGTGTGCATGTGTGGAGGAGTGGTGATGAAGAGGGAGCCCTGTGATGAGGAGCCAGTTGGCCGAAACGTCCCTGCTCTCTAAAGCATGGCACATCTTTACAGCCTTTGCTTCACAGAGAGCAGAATCCAAGGATGGATTTTATGTAACAGGATTTCAGTAGTCTGATTTAAGAAAAAAAAAAAAAAAAGATTTAAAAAAAAAGCAAAAGGTCCTCTATGATTTCTTTCCATGTGCTCATGACTGTATTAACTGATTCTGATACTGTCACCTTGATTTTATTTTATTTGAGATTTTTTTCACCTGTTTCTCATCTGATGGACTCTGTTTTTTCTGTGTTTTCTCACTGTTGATTTTGAGATTGTGGACACGTACATAAGCCATTATCATCTTGAAACAAAAGGTGGTAATAGTTATGGCTATTCCTAACATGTAGCTTATGTGCAACAAATCAAAGCACACAAAACAAGCACAATACAAAAGGCAAAAATCATGCTCCAGCCTCTTTGATGAAGGCTTTTCACCTTTGGCACATAACAGCGTCTTTTCTTTTTGGATTTCTTTGATGTTCACTTCATTTTCCAAAGAGCACCTCTCCAGCCTCATGCTTGTAAGCCGAGGCAGCTTTCCTTTCTTGTGGACTTTGTATACAAAAGAGAAAATATTCCAAAAGTAACTAAAAGTAATCACATTACGAGTGTGAGAAATGAAGTGGACCAAGTTACTAATTACAAACAGCTAATCTTCAAATGACCCTACCAAATGGGCTTTTAAATTATTCTGTTTTTAAAGCAACCCTCACATTCAAAGGCGCAAACACGCTTTACTCAAACCCAAATTAAATTATTTTCCACTGCAATGTACAGTAGCTGCTGTTTTTTTTTTTTTTTGTCATGTACCAAAGGTAAAGTGTAACCACCCAGGTGAAGGCAATTATGTCTCAAAATGCCTTACTGGCAGCTGATTTATTTAGACTGTGTGGTGGGCAGAGAATGAAATCCAGCACACAAAACCCCCTCTAACATCAGCAATGAATTTCATTACAGAGCAGAGTGGGGGAATGAAAAAAAAAAAAATCCATCCATCCATCCGTAGAGCCATAGTCTATGTGGTGTTGAGCGGGGGCTGATGGAGGGCAGCGGCTGGAATACAGAGGAGCCCAGAGAAGATCCCTCAACCCCAGGCATGATATTCATTACAACCACGAACCTCCAAGTCAGCAGAACAGGAGAGCAGGATTCAGTGAGAGAGCGACCATCATCAGTGGCTCTGATTTCATGCTTCGAGCCGCATTCCCCTCATTGCGGAAACCCATCCTCCCCAACCCCCACCCTTGTTTTTCCATTGTCCCTGCTTTTCCCTCTCCGTGTCAGCCCGCAAACGTGACTCCGTGCAGAAATTGGCCATCGCGCTCAGAGGGCCAAGCCGCTCCTCCACAGGCTGAGATGCCAAGAGTGGAGGGATAGGATTTCATCACCAGAGAAGAGCTGTTTGCGTGTGTGTGTGTGTGTGTGTGTGTGTGCCTATGTGGTTTCATACACAGAGGAAAGGCTCCAGTATCTCTCTTTAGCCCTGCAATGATATGAGTCCCCCTCTGTTCTTTTGTTGGGGTTTTAAATCGAGGCCTGTGCGCTGTGCAGCCCCAAGTCAAATTCAGTGGAAGAGGAAAGGATGACAGTGAGATCCAATGTGCATAATCCAGGGTCTGTCATGTGTCTGGCAAAGTCCCACTGCAGTGTATGCAAGGTCCTGCTACCATTGCACCATATGTACATCACGTGTACTGTGATACCACGCGGCACAAGTTATTCAGACTCATATTCAGTGTCAAAAACATATTTTTCTTCAGACAAGTGAAGAAGTGCGGCAGTGGAATGAGATAATCCTACTAGTTTCCAATGCTAGTCAACTTATTTCCATGATTTTCTTGAATCAAGTGTCATTTTCTTGATATTAGTGGTATGATCTACTTTATTCTGCTGCCTTGCTTCAACACATCTATTCATTATTAAAATCCTGAAACAAGTGAAACTGCTTTGAAAACAAGTGGGATTATCTCACCCCATTGGCAGATTTTTAACACTGAATAGGAGACTAAATGAGTTTTTAAGATGGAGTTGTTTTTCAGTGTATGTCATAGTTAAAGCCACCAAGACAGCACTTATCTTGTTTTTTTATATTCTAATGGTAATAAAAAAAAAATTAAAAAATGCTGTGTCTCTCCAGTAAATAAACTCAGTGGTTATCTGGGGGGAAATGTGTACAATCTGAAGTGATGAACACTAATCCAATGCCGCGTCACCCTGTCTGAAATTGCCTCCCCCCTCTAAGACTGCCAGATGCCAGCAGCTGCTCAGTGAGACTGGTCTTTCTTTAAGGATCACCTGAGGGTCAGAGCTCACAGTGGTGGCTGGCTGGTTACACTGCATACCACAGAGACAGCATGTGGCACGCACACACACACACACACACACACACACTGTCTCTGCAGCAAGAAAAACAAGAAAAGCATACAAATGCAGAAAGAGAGAGAGTTAGAGAGAGAAAGACAGTGAGAGAAAGATTATCTTGTATAGCATCAAAAAAATAATATCAATAGTCATAGTTTAGCTTTGTTCAGATTTCACACGACGTTTCAAGGTGACTGAGAGCATATTTTGTCTTGCATTAATGGCAACACTGGTCCACCACTACTCAGCAGTTTAATATACATTCATTCTGTTTTTTTAACTATTGCAACCATCTGCATATGTCATATACCATCTGTATATTTCATGTTTACCATTTCATATTTACCATCTGTACATTTCATATTGTTAGATGTTTATATTTTTTACTGTATATAGTCTTTATTGTATATATTTTTGCATTTATTCTATTTGACTTAGTTTTATTTTATGTTTCCATTGCTGCTGTAACATAAGAATTTCCCAGTTTGGGATCAATAAAGTAAATCTATCTATCTATCTATCTATCTACAACATGCTTCAGATAACACCCTTTCTCCATCATTATTATTCCAGAAAATAATGTGTATCCACCAGCCAGAGCAGCCACTGACTTGATCACTGAGTTAATGTGGCAGTCCTAAACTCTGAGAGAGATATACGAGAGATATACAGGACATTAAGCCCCAAGCTCCACCCAAGACCCACCAACTATAATAACTATGCAGGTCAATGCCCCTTCACTATATCACAGAGGTGAGGACAAGGTGAGATTATTAAAGAGGGGGTGCTGCTATATTCTGAGAATCAGGCTTTCAAGTGAATTGATATGGACATATTACTAACAGCGTCTCAGCCAACACCCTTATGATCACACAAACACTGACACACACACACACACACACACACACATGAACGAACACATATAAACGTACACACTAAGAAACTGACTCCCAGACAAATGAACAAATGTGTGCACACGTGCGCACACACACACATTGTGGTGTGTAATAGCCGTGGGGGGTTGGTGGCAGGGGAAGCGAATGAGGTAATCATGAAATAAGCCCATGGCAGGCAGAGCGAAAAGAAGAGAGGAGAGCCTCTCCTAATGAGCTATTGACATTTAGAGAGACTGAGTGGGGAAGACATGCTTAACCATTAGATTGAAAAATGTCACTCACCCATTTGCATGAGAAAAACTCAATTATCTGCAAATAGAAATAAAACACAAATGCATGCATGCATGCATGCAAATAGAGACAACTGATTAGTTTTTATTGGACAGGACAATTCAGGGCATTAGACAGCCCGGGAGGAGGCAAGTGAGGGGCAAAAATAAAAGGAGATCATATTGAGAGAGAGAGAGAGAGAGAGAGAGAGAGAGAGAGAGAGAGAGAGAGAGAGAGAGAGAGAGAGAGGATCAGGCTGCAAAGAAAAAAATGGATGAAAATCAATGCATTACATCATGGGTTATGGAGGCAGGAGAGCTTCAGCTGAAGTTCACAGGATCGACAGACATCTCAGTCTGTGCAAGAATTATTAATAATAAATAATAACAAATAACAGCCATCAGAAAATACTACACAGTGGTAACCTGTTCACCGGTGGTAGCTCTTCTAAATTGTTTCCCATAGTAGTTTAGCCATCAGATGCACAAGTGGGTCAAAAATGACCCGTGTCTGTGTATTGTTTTTTTTTTTTTTTCCCGTATATCATATCAACTATTTCATCTTTCCATGTTCTTATTTTCCTCAAAAATCTTGTTTTTGATGCCGCCCCATTCAATTTTTTTATTTACCATTTGTGTTTTTTAAGAAAATAGATTTTAGTTTAGCAAAAAGGATGAAAATAATCAGCTTAAATCACTGAAAAATACATTTGAATCTAATACAAGTCATATTTGACCCATTCATGGAAGAGTGTAGATTCCAGTCACTTCTGCATCTAAGGGTTAGAAATAGCAGAGCTTGTCAGATATTGGGATTCAGGAAAATTCTCCTCTCCCATTCTCATATAAAATCAATCAGTGATGTTCAGTGATTCCTAGTGGTTCCTATGTGATGCCATGTTGTAAATAATGTTTTGGTGTACCCACTTCTCCTCAGCCTGCCTTGTCTACTCCCACCTGTTATAGATTTCTAACAGAGGGGTTTGTGTCGAGCTCAGAGAATCTACCTGAACATACCTGAAGTTATGCTGTGTGCACGTAGGTGGAGAGAACGATGGAGACGGAGACAGCATTAGACGGAGCAACATAAAAAGCAACAGAGCAAGAGCCCTTTTCCAGTCGAGAATAAATAAGTCTTTCATTTAAAATGCAGCATTTCTTTTTGCTGCATTACATTATGGGCCATTAAAGCTATTTCCAGTGGAGAAATTGGCATCTCTTCCGCGTCCATTAAGAATCTCTCCCTGTATGGTTGTTGAATGTGAGTGCAGAATTGAGCCTCTTTCTGATTCTGAGGGCCTGACAACCAAAACCTGATGTTTAATCGCTCATGTTTTGGATTAGCTTAAAAACGCTCTGCTGCAAGCCTGCTTTGTAGCATCGCTGTGAATATTTCAACATAATTTCATGTTGTCTGGGTTTGGTTTGGTAATCGTAGGAATGACAAAAAATGACCCAATGGCACGCAGTTAAAATGTTTTTGGGTGGATTTTTCCTTTAACAGTGGCTGCATCTATTTGGTGCCTGAACCTGATAAAAGCATAATGGTTCCAAGCGGAGGTGCAGGAGGTATCTAAACAGGAGACATTATTCACCCAGCGTCAGTCGGAGGCTGTGATGCATTGGCTCAATCTCCAGGCAGACAGAGCTGCTGAGATATATCACCAAGAGTAATTGACTGGAACTCAGGCCAGAAGACAAAGGCAGAGAAGCAGCGCCACTTTGCTTCTTAAAGACATTACCATTGATTTTCCAATGTTCCCTTGTCATCACGGACTCTGCAAGCCATGTTTTAGGAAGCCCTAACACCTCCATGATCGAACAAAGCAAGGCAAAATACTCGCTCGATACTGTATATTTCAAATATTTGAGTTGAAACTGGGAGATCTGGACAAAGCTGGCCTTACAGATTTGAACCATGTGAAGGAATTACAAGCATGTGTCATTCTGTGGACTGAAATTAGAGAGGCTGTCAAAATTAAAGAGTTACACTGCTGTCTAAACAGTCAAGCCACAGAGCCCTTCTGCTATATGTGGAGGAGAGCAAACAGACATATAGGGGTCCAACACAACACAAGCCTGCCTGTGCAAATACAGGTGGAATCCGCTGTGCAAAAATTGCCCCTTATCCCTTATGCAAACATAAGTGGCATGCCGGCGAGAGAAACTTCATCCATTTTCAATTAGGTGCCACCGCTAATGGGAATTACAACCCTTGATTTTAATTACAAAACTGTGTGATTGCAATCAGGAGGATGGCCTATCAGTGTTAATAGAAAAATTATACACCCATCAGTGTTTGGAAGGAAAAAGAAAAAGAAGGGGAAAAAAAGCGTTTTGTGCATCAACAGGCGGCAGCTCATGTTGACATGGCAAAGCTGTGCGAGGTATATTTTTCAATAAAAAAATTAGACATTCTAGTCCCGTGTAAAGAACACAGCCAGCATTATGGCAGATAAACACATCTGGCACAGAAAATGTTTATATAATGTTTCTGAATAAATTCCTTACAATGTAGTATAACTGAATTAAAGCAGTGATGAGAGCATTATAGCCATGGATATACAACTATGACAGCGAAAAATAATGTGTTGCCTGTACAAAATTGCCAAAATTGGAAGATATGATGTAAGAAAAAAATATACAGAATTACCAATCAATGCCACAATAGTAGCAGAGTGCATCATCAAGACAAATAAATTATAGAGAGGAAATGGAAGTGCAATCCATGGAGGGCAAACATAACCTTGTACTCGCAGCTGTCAATATCCCCCTGACAGTGAGGCTCATGTTCACCCCCTCTCCAGAAAATGCATTAGGCACAGAAGATATCCCTGGGCCCGGGCCTTCAATCTATACCACGCAACCTCTAATCTGTTAATTGATCTGGCAAGGGAAAGGAGGGGAAGTGCGTGTGTGTTTGGAGGGGGTCGGAGATAGAGGGATGACATTAGTGAAGAAATATATAATCTGTTATAATGGGTTCAGGGACCTTGAGTGGATGGAAGCTCATAGTTGTTAGAAGTCCCTGCTCTTGAATTCATCTATCTCAGTTTATTGCCGGCAATATCTGACAATATCTGAGAGTGTTTTATGCTGCTGTTGTGCAACAGAGATTACAAACAGTGCCGACAATGTAGTTCAGTTGCTCAAAAGGAGGGAATATTGGTCTGCAATGAGAAAGTTGCAGAGTCTTTCCTGGGAAACAATACTTATTCCTCTTTCTTTCTTTCTTTTTTTTTTTTAAATGCCATTTCTGCATTGCTGAACTTTATTAAATGATGAATCTAGTGGAGATCCCAAGCTTTCCACAGATATCAAATATGTCCTGCTGACTTTCAAGGAAATGTGTATAAAAGATCTAGATTAAAAAAAAAAAAAATCTAGATATTTCCTATTTGATATAATGGCGCAGTCATAAAACAATGGCATCTTGGGATTAAGTGATTCAGTGTAGCTTCAATGAAGAGTTGCAGCCAGCAGATAAAGACTATCTATTTTGTTGTACAATATGGACAAAAAAAAAATCCAACTTTGAATCTACTTAAGAGGACGTTTTGGGGTAAATCAGTTCATGTAGAAATTTTAAAACAATTGTGTGACATCACTGTGATAGATGGAAGGATAAATGTGTTCAGCGGTTACAGTTCCGCCATCTAACTTCTCCTAAAATAAATAATAAGATGTGTATTTCAATTGCACATGATACACTGTTTAAATAAAACAGCTTGAGAGTTGCTGTAAGGTCTATTTTTTCGCTTGGACGGAGCTAGGCTAATGACTCCCATAGACTTCAAGTTTTTATGCTAAGCTAACACAAAATGAAACCCACAGGAACTGAACCGCTGGACATGCAGAGATGAAAACGGTATTGAACATACCTGTCTCACTCTGGGTAAGCTGGAAAAAGGCTATTTTGCCCCAAAACATTGGAGTATTCCTTTCAAAGACACAGCGGCGCACATCAAAGTGGGACATCACTCGCAATCATCTCCAGTAAGGCCTGAGTCACATGTGATGTCTTATGCAATAAAACCTCCAGAGGAATTCCTAATATTCCATTAAACAGCCTCCTCAAGTCTGCCTGGCTGCTTGATATCCTGAGATACTCAGTGCAGTAAAAAGGGATTCATGTTAATAACTGCTGCTGGGATCGCTGTGAACTCACTGTAAAAAAAAAAAAAAAAAAAAAAAAAAAGAGGTCAAAATGATGGATCTATCAGTGTTTTTACACATATCACTCTGTTGTACTACAAGTCTTCATTGCTGTTTATTGAAGATGATATTCCTTGAGACAGTCGGAGAGCTTAGCTTTCACTCAAGCCCACCTGCTG
Organism: Myripristis murdjan; assembly: GCF_902150065.1. Lineage (NCBI taxonomy): Eukaryota > Metazoa > Chordata > Actinopteri > Holocentriformes > Holocentridae > Myripristis > Myripristis murdjan. The sequence continues at coordinate 12,412,563 of NC_043984.1, read as the reverse complement.
CTCAACAGTCTTCCCACACATCCAGGGACGGAAAAACCTCAGCCGAGGGAGTCCGCAAGATGACAGTGGGCATTATTTGAGAGGGGATGATAAATGCAGAAGTGTTTGGTATTACTGCGCTTCTCAGCCACTAAAGGGATTAAGGACCCGATCAAGGCTGCAGTTGAGGTGATAAGAGTCAAAAACAAGAGCAAGAAGTGAGTCACACGCGCTAATCCTCTCTCCACCATTCTCACCGCAAGACATTTAGCATCCTCCTCCACTTGACACATCCTCCTTGGAGACATAAGGAGCTTAGATGATACAGCAGGTTTTTTCTTCTTTCTACCCTCCAAAAAAGGGCTTCCAAAAAAAAAAAAAAAAAAAACTGAAAAAACTTTAGGAAGAGCTTGTGATCCCCTCCTGTCTGGTTCTTTTAAGACTGACAAAACACAAGCACTTGAGACTTGAGTACCTTTTGGGATGAGGAAAGCTTAGTGTGAAATTTAAATTTGATCATTTAAATAATGCAGAAGGCAGTCATAACACCCTTCAACCAATAATCAAGAAAACAGTCTCGATGCCTCACTATAGTCACATCATCCACTGGTATGAATATACAAGTTAATTCAGGTAATACGGTCATTAAACCCAACTACACTTATGCTTGTGTTTATGTTACTAAGATTAAATTCAAATGTGTCTTTGCACAGTCGCGAGTACATGCTCATGTCTGGTGGCTTATAGTATTGCTTTTGAGACAGACAACATTCAACTTTCATCCGTTGAGGTTTTAAATTCCTGCACAGCTGGAAATTAAATCCTCCTTTTTTACAAGGTGGAAAAACAGGGATAAATGCGGGGTGTAGGGGCAGAGCAGTAAGGCATATACAGCGTATTTGCAACAATATTTTGTTTGTATTTGTGGGAGTTTGAATTCAGTCCACCAAAATCTTTTCCCACTGTAGGATCAGCATGAAATGTTCGCAGCGGACAACCACTTCCATCACAAATGGATGTCACCTTAAGCCGCATTATGTAATAAACTAGTTAGATGCAGGATGTGACAGCTTCCTACTGGGACAGCAATCAGGGAAGTGGAGAGGGGGCCCTGTAACATTTATGTTCCTACACTGCCCCCTACTGGTTACAAAATGTAAAAGACTGTCAGAGTTTTGCTCATCAACAGGTTTGTTTTTAAAGAAAAACCACACTCTAAATAGGTAAAATGATCACATACTAAAACAAACAAAATGCAAGGACACTAACTGACTGTCCTCTCCTCTCTCCAAGCCAACACCATCTATTGATCAATCAGCCAACTGGATTCAATGTGTACAATCAATATGTAATCAACATCTTTTCACCATGCAACATGTTCTGCACGCTGCAGTGCAACACCCTTTTAATTTCACTCTTCTCAAATCAGTCAAATTGGCTTTGGATAAAAGTTTAATTCACAAAAATACATTGACCAATATAATGAAAATGTACTAAAATGTACTTTAATAATCCATAAAAGCTGGAACATCATTGACAGAAAAACACAAGAAGCATTATTAGAGTTGGTTTAGTATAATATATTTCAGCTTCAAGAGACATAGAAATCAATCCTTATTTTTCCCCATATTTCTTCTATAAAAGACCCATTTTTTTCTGAAGCATTATTATGCAAAAAATGGCATTAGAATATATTATGGGAGCTATGAAATCCCAGTGACTGAGTATAAAATTAAGTCACATCAGAGAGAGATATCTGCAGAAGAGAAGTCCATGAACAATAGGGCAAAAAAAAAAAAAAAAAAAAACATTATATGGACCTTGATCTATCATCACTGACATGACATGACAGGCATGGAGGATAGGTGTATGGCTATAAAAAAATTCTCACTTTTCCACTTGATTTCACTTGAAAACATCTACACTTATTAACAGATGCATTTTTTCATGCTCGTTTTTCGAAGAATATTTATAATCATACAACTAAAGAGGTCAACTTCCATGTCTTTCAAATACGCTAATAATATTGCAAAGATGAAAAATACTGAATTCCGAGTTCTAACTTTTTGTTTCCTTCTTTACCATTTGTTATTTTCTTTTTTTGTTAAACTCTCAAAAAATAATGAAAATAAGGGGCTGCTGCCTGGCCAGGTAGGCAGCTCTTGGACACGTGGTTTCTTATACTTTCAGAGCCTTTTGCTGCGCGTTTAACACCGTTGTCGTCGTGGTCGTCCACAGTTTGTTGTGGTAGCGTTTGTTGGTGTGGAAAATGGAGACTGTCCTTTCAGGGTTCATACTGATGCAGAGACACAGAGGAAGGTCCTTAGAGGCGAGAGACCAGAGTCTTCTCTCAAACTCTCTCTCTTTCTTTCTTTCAGTCATTCTCTCCATCTCTCTCTCGTTTAGATCATCCTCATCTTTGACAGGAGCAGATCGGTCAGCTGATTCACCGTTTATGGCTGATGGAGGGAAGGGGGCGGGGTGGTTGGAATGCTGGCACGTTCCAATCAGGGCAACAGTTCTTCATTACAGCATTCTGGGGAAAAAAGGGGGCAGAACATAGGCACAGGACATGAATGGAAAAAACAAATAAATAAAAAATTACACAGATGCCCTACGTCACCCATACGTCATCCAATTCAATCCATCTATCTGACTTCTCACTGCCCTCTAATGGTCATTCAGCTACATTACATCTGTTTATCCATCCCATTCTAAATAACATACAAGGGTTTATCTGTTGTACAAAAAATAGTTTGTCTCTTATTATATTCATTCCAATAAACCTTCTTTATTGTTTCTTTCCAGCTAACATCAGTGAAAAAAATATATACCAACAGGCAAATGCATGAGTCACATTGACTTTTGGAATAAAATTTTGCATTGTGTATTCAGAAAGTATGGTATGTAAGGCATTAATCCAACAGGAAGTTCACCCCCCCATTCCCCACCCCCACCCAAGAATGATGATAATGCAGAACACAACATGATCATACCCTTCCAAAAAGGATGATATGACATTACACATCAAGACTGCATAGTCTCCCATGTCGCCTATGATGATATTTGCTCCTCCTAGTTTGAGAGCAGGAAGTACAGCCAGCTGTGAATGAGATAATCAGGGGAGAGGGAGAGGCCCTGCCCTGAGACAACTACTCCCTTCTCCCAAAAACACACATTCAAAAAAAAAAAAAAAAAAAAAAAATCAACTTAAAAAGTGAAGCCAGCAACTGAAAAGCTTATATCCCTTTTGATCTGCATGACATATACACTGAGCCACTCTCAGCTATGCAGTGACCTTTCACAAACCTAGCAACAGGATTTATTAAGGCTTAAATTTGTTTTAAACTGTACAGTCAAAATGGTCCGTGACAGATTATAGAACAGTTTATATTGTTTTGTTACCACTAGGGGGCTCTCTGTGTACTAGTCATTACTGTGTACTGTGTCATTAGTCATAGTATATTCATAGGCCTATTAGATTGTATTTGCAACATTTATCATGCTTCCAAGCCCTGCTTTAGTCCCCTGCTTGTAGAAACCCTGAGCTGGCAATTACAAAGCTGACTTTTGAGAGAATGCTCAAAAGGGCTGACACAGGATCGACGCTCTCAGCCACTGATCGTCTACAGATGACATTCACACGGGGGAATTCATTTAGCTGAACTTGCTGGTACAGAAAATGTGAGCAGGCTAAACACTGGTAGCGACACACGCTCTCCCAAAAGTCAGAGACTGACAGTTCATGCAGTTATTTTGAGGTGAACTTTCTGAAAAATGCACCAAAAGTGAAATATCCCATTAAGTGTCAGTCCCATGCAAGGCTGGCTCTCAGATGGGACAGTGTAAGAGCTGCTGTGTGGTGAGCAGTGGAACAGTAGGGCTGTAATCCCATTAGTGTTGGTTCACTGGGCTGGCCAGCGTGGGTACAGGGGGGGGACAGACAGCGCCCCAGGGCCTGCTGACAGAGGCCCCACTCTCACACACTCTACACCACTAACTGACCAACACAGATGGATTCAGGCCTCCCAACACACTGGCATTATCTCTTTCAATAATCCACTGAGCTATTAGTAACCATGTAAAAAGTTTGTTTATCAGTCTGTAAAAAGTAACTGATGAAAGCAGATGTCACAGTGCTATGGCTAGCTGTGCTTCATCGGTCTGAATGCTTGGCAACATAGAGACTTCATTCTGACAACACTGCCCAAACATCTTAACACTGATTCTAATTGCACAGACACAGTGAGCAACTTGGTCGGTGCGTTGCTTATTTGTGGCACTTTGTGGGCCGGCCAGGGAAAGTTAAGCTGTATGTGATGCTGAATAGAAAGTGATGTCTTGCAACAGTAAACTCTTATTGGGATAATTATGCTTTTAATTATATTTTTCATGACTCATTTTGTGTTGAAATCTTTTATTTGTAACTATCAAACAGCACAGTTCCATTTGGGATGTCACAGCATCTCCCTCCAGTTATTCAAAAAACATTTCCTGCCAACAATATTGAACGGAGGGCAAAAACTGCTTGTTGTTGCAGCATTACTTGACATCAGGAGACGACACAGTGATGATACTGCAACTGCATGACTTTTTTTTTTTTAGCGCTGTTGGGAGCTTGGCGAGTTTTAGCGTCTGGGGTTCGGACTGGAGCGAGACAGGTTTCAGTGCCGTTTTAGGTTGGACAAGGATCAAGTTGACCAGATCCAAGAGAGAACTGGAACCACAATCACAAGAGCAGACACGGACAGCCCCGAGGCTGTTGCGCCAGCAGAACGTCTTGCCATTTGTCTGTGGTCAGTTTGGGATTAAGCTCAAACGATTTAGCCAGTTAGGAATTGATTTAGGTTGCAGATTTGTGCATCAAAAACTGAAGATTGCAATCTCTATAATGAGAAATGAAATTGACAGACTTAAAATTAAAATTTTAATGAAACATTTCAGAAAAAAATATTCCGGGGTTGGTGCTAATGTTCCTGGACGACCTGCCCAGGTAAAGCCTAAGTAAGAGAAACTCTGAAAGTGACACCATTCTCTGCTTTAAACAGCACTATTAATCACTGATGAAGTGACACTGTAGCCGGCTCAGCCTGACTGGTTCATGTTGGCCACACTCTGGTCCAATACCAAAGTATTTAATGATGATAATAACATATGATGATAATGTGATGTTTTACTGAACCCTGTAAGGAAATTTTCTTTTCACTTTTTGTCCTCCACAGCAAGCTCTGAGCTAAGGGTTAGCTACAGATCAGTGCCCCTGAAGCTGGGAAGGAGTCAACATGTTGTTCAAGGACACTCCAGCAGATGGATGCCCGCAGACACAGGGGCTTCTTCCCGTGTCCTCCAGTTTAAGGACAGTCTGCCGACTCATTACACCACCCTGCTGTCCATTTGTCTCATTGATTAAAAATGTAGCCATAGTCAGCAAGAGGGCTGCCAAACATTTAACCTGCATCACCCTCAGCCACGGCTGCTCGGCCGTCAGCACACAGACCTACTGACACAAAACACGGTTCAGCTTCACTGGCTTCAGTGTGTGGAAACAATGAGGCCTGACTGTGCTACTCTCCTTGTGGGGGTGAACACACACTGAAAGATTTCAGAGATTTCTTCAATAATTAAGCCCAAAGTCATCATCTGAAGCAAACTTTCCACATCAGGGTGGAGCATGCTTCACATTCTAAATTGGTGAGGAATGGCTTATCTGGGTTAAATCTTAAAATCTGATAGAGAACATGCACTCTGACCACCAGTGGTGTTTGTGTAGCCTGAATGGAGTACAGATCCTTTAGTCAATGTGCTAATTACAGTGGCAGGAAAAAAATGGCCACTAAATGGCCACTAATGTTCACAAAACAGCCACAAGGGCTTGCTGGCTGCAGTATGCAGCTGATTGTAAGATAGCAATGTAAAATCTACTAAGGGTGAAGATTTAATATCATTTCCCACAGAAAATATTAGTGGAGGCAAGAATAGCCTTATTAAATAAGTGGGTGTGTTGTGAAAGATTTAACCGGAAAGCAGTCTATTTTATTTAGTGGTATGGTTCTCCAACTTCTCCATTTCCGAAACGTAGCTAGGAAACTGTCTGAGAAATGGAGAAGGAACTTTCATTTTACTGGAAAACAAACCGATGAGGACAGATATTTTCTCACACTTAACCAGTTAATGTAAAACAATGTAAAATACTGCTGACATTCTTCATTTTTTTGCCAAATAAGTTATTCATTCATTGATTAGAGATGGCGCAATCACAAAGAGAAAAAGTGCTGATGAGAGCACTTCACACTGTTAAGGGATGGCAAACCATTCAGAAACATTTATGGTATGAAACTCTGCAGCAGCCAAGGAATGCGTGTCACTGTCATGAGATGCTAACTGCGGCAGTTTATAGAAAGTAACACGACACATCCTACACAAATATCCTGTGAACAAGATGCCTGACTGATCCACCATCACATGGAATGGTTCCTCTTAAAACAATGGCAGCATTTCTAATCCAGGCTGCAGCAGAAATGAAATGACAGACTAAAAGCCAAATACACTGGATTAACTACCCACTAAAAGCACCTTTAAATACTCTAGGTCCACTTATATTACTCCAGTCCAATTTAGGAGGTTGGCATGGGGTCAGTTAATTTGGAAAAACACAGTCCACTTCACCAGTAACATAGCAGTAGTAATACATACTGTGATGAGTTACTAATTATAACTCATGTAAGTAGCATCATCCAGGAAATCTAATGAAGACCAAAGGGCTGGGGCTTTATGACTAATGTTGTTGGGAGGTGTTAAGATACTTTAGACACACACACACACACACACACACACACACACACACCTGGCTCAGAGCTGCTGCAGGGGCAGGGAGGGGTGGGATCTTTAAAGCAGGACACAGTTGGATTTCTTTTTCGCCTTCTTCTTTTCCACTGGCGTTTTCCTATTTATCTGTCTGACCAGGTCATAGAAGATCTAAAAAAGATTTATAAAAAAAAAAAAAAAAAAAAAAGAGAGAGAAGAGAGGTCAGAGGGAACAGAAAACATGAGTGGACTCCCACAGGTAAACTAATTTTTCTTTCCTGATCCAAAGGCACACTATTGCACTTTAGAGCCTTCAGTTGAAGCTCTAACATGGATACAGGCTGCTGTACACAAACAGTAGTTTTGACAAGGGTGTGGTATTGTGTGGTGACTCATAACTTCATACATCCCTTTGTCTTTGTCAACACTCTCCTCCTCCTATGGATCATTTCTCTAATGACAACATGTCTGGATTGCCATTAAACTATTCCTAAAACTACAGGAATAAACCAAACAGAAGAATGTAGTGTTGCAGGTGGTGCTTGTGGATTTGCTGTTGACAACAGTCAGCCGTGTGTATGTGTGTGTGCTCTAACTCACATCGAGGACATTGATCTTTGACTTAGCAGAGGACTCTAAAAAGGCACAGTGGTTCCACTGTCTGGCCAGGTTCTGGCCCTGCTCCTTCCCCACCACACGCTCATCCTCCAAGTCACACTTGTTCCCCACCAGGATCATCGGCACCTGAGGACGGGTAGGAGTAATATGTACAAGCTCATGAATATTTACCATTGATTCTCTCTTTTGAAATATTTAATGTTATACTAATACAAAATACCATTTATACTATTTTATAATGAATCTACATAGACATTTTTTCAGCACTGAAAATAAATAGAAAAGCAGACGCTCATCTAGGACAGACTGAAACAGACTGACTGAAATTTGCTTTGAGTGGCAAAACTGAACAGATATAGAAAGAAAGGTGGAGAAATGTAGGAGGCAGGTTAGGAAAACGTGAAATAAGAAAATGGAAGGGATTGAGGAGAGGAGGGGTAATGAAGAAAAAATGAGGGTTTAGAGAGGAAGAAAGAAAGAGGTGATGGGGGAACAAAGACCAAAATGAGGGGCAGAGAGGACAGGGTAAAGAGCAGAGGTCTGGGTCTGGGAGAGGACGAGGAGGAGGATGATCAGACAGAGAGGTGAGAAAGTTGGGAGTTAGAACGTAAGAACATAAGATGGAGTGAGAGAATGACTGGGCCTGCCATTCATCAATACAGTTCAATTCAAGTGTGAGCTCAAATGATTAAATGGAAGGCATCATTATCAACAGTTAAGCAGTCTATTCAATTCAATTTGAAGGCTAGATGGAAGGTCCACAAAGACAATCAAGAAAATCAATCAGCCCCCAAGGGAAGGTTGTGAAGGAAAATCATTTAGGGTTAGTCAACGCAAAAACAAAAGACAATAAAAAATCAATATGAAATAGTGGAGGAGGCAGTTTCTTGGCAGCATGGTGGCTCAGTGGTGAGTGCTGTTGCCTCACAGATAGAGGGCTGAAGGATTGAATCCTGGTCCTGATCCGTAATGTGGAGTTTGTATGGCTTTCCCCTTCAGGTGCTTCAGTGTCTTCAAACAGTGCAAGGACTCTAAACTGCCCATAGATGTGAATGAGGTGCCTTTGTCTGTGTTAACCCTGTGATCAACTGGCAACCTGTCCAGAGTGTTTCCCTGCCTTCAGCCAAATGCATGCTGTCTGCAGGACCATGTGACCCTAAGCAGAAGTAAGTGGGCCAAGACAGATGGATGGCTGTTTCTTTTTGTTTTGTGTCTTTAAAAGGACATCCTTTTCACCCACATCCGTAGGTACTGCAATAAGATCACAACCACCAAAACAAAGTATAACTGCTTTTGGAATCTCCCAAATATGCAACACATTTTCCTTTTCTGTGAACCCCTTCATAGATATTAAGTGACGAAGGTCAAGAAAAAAAAAAACTCTAAGGAAGGGACTATTCTTGGCAAAACCTTAGCCCTAACTGTCAGTGGGCAGAGGGGCAGTCAGGGTGTCGGGATGCGTCTCATCCTGCCTGCTGTTTCCTGACCAGCTATCTAGGGAGCATGCTGGCCCAGAGGAAGTCATGGCAGCCCCACCCAGCCAGGATAACATCGCTTTCCTTCCTGAATGTTTTCTAACATTTGAGCAAGACTCCATGCACTAGCTGCTCTCTGGAATTACATGATAGTGTTAAGACTCCGTGTGTGCCCATACAGTTTATTTTCAAAGTCCTGTTCTGTTCGCTGAACCACCCCCTATAAAACTGCATGACAACAGAAACAAAAACATCAAGATGCAAGAAACTGTTCTTGCAGGAAAGGATTAGCATTTCTTCCTGTGTTCGCCATGGGTTCAGAGGTTATTTGTGTTGGTGGCAAAGCAGGGCAAACTAGAGACACAGAATCACACAGTGGAAAAATTTTGCATGTGGCACAAGAGGCGCTGTTAATATATCAGCTGGGAAATCTATTTGTGGTGGGCCTGCAAACAAATAAATGTATGCATGGGAAACGCTGCCTTCATTCCCCATTTCTTGTTCTAAAAATCAGCCCCCAGACATTGAGTTACAGATCTGGAAAAACCGCATATTTGTAAGCAATACGGTAGTAGTCTGACATGCATCAACTTGCTCTTACTTATTCAAGCCATCCACAAGTGTCTAGTGTTCAGAGGTTGTTCTTGGACAGGGGTAAGGCCTAGTACCTCTAGAGAACGTTTTACTTGTTAAGGTGAGGGCTGAATATTCCAGCCTCCTCATTTCTTTCTCTCTCTCTCTCTCTCTCTCTGGTCTGTGGGGCAGACGACAGGAAGTGGGGATGTTTGGACTAACCCCATGGTGGTTGCTGCTTGATGTTTGATATCCAAACAAGCCCTCAGACTGGACTGTTGAACGACAGTCCTCCCAAGGGTCCTGGGAGAACCGGTGGTATGCCCTTCTAACACAAACTATAAGCTGAGCTGGGATGAAGAGATGGAGAGAGAGAGAGAGAGGGATGGAAGAATGGAGGTATGCAGGGAAGAAAAAATGTTCAGTGTCAGCAGCACAGAGGCGGTGTTAGCCTACTTGTAGAATCCACACAGCCCACAGAGAATCTGTTCAGAGGCTCTTAACATGGTACAGACAGGTCCTATCCCGCCCACAATGGCATTCTAGAGATTGGATTGCTGAGCATACACAACAGGGAAGTTGAGCCTGGCTTAGATGAATGGAGTCAGTACTTCCAAATGAAGAGGTGAGTCACAAGCACGGAGTCAGGCATTAGTACCGCCAGAGTCACACAAGTAGAGACAGAGCTGGCCCGGAAAAGTCATAAGACCTCTCTTACATAAGAACACTGGAAGGAAATAGGGGATGTGAGCTTTTAATACACTGGTGACTGGTCGAGTTACTTTACTCTCCACCTCATGAGACTCCTGAACAAGTCTCCTCAGGAGGAGCAATCTGGGCGAACTTCGTTCAATGCACAGGTCATTAAAAGGACTTTTAATTGAGCTTGGCAATAACGAGTGTATCTGTACATTTTGCCAGCGTTGCAGTAAATGGTGCGTGGCATTCCCATCAAGCTCTGGAAATGAGAACAGCTGCAGCGGCGACTAGAATGACTGCTTTAGCTCTGCAATGACTTGAAAGCCTACAAAGAAATTTGTTCTCTTCGATGAAAAGAAGAAAGGGAAAAAAAACATGTTAAGCATTTCCTTTGGTGGTACATTCTTGCAAGGGGCAAAAGAAAGATAAACAGATGTTGTGGTCCTCATTGCTAAAGGCTTAAATACCCAGTGGAACGATAGTTGATGGTACGGCCATAATAAGCAGATAAGCACAACTGTTTGGACTGGGGATATATTCAGAGAAGAGGGATGGCAACTGCTTTCTTCCATGTCCAGGAGCCAAGGATCCTGCAATCCATTGGTTCGCCAGAGGCTAACACTGGTCCCCCTACCATGGGGACTCAAAGCACCACAGCTTCACAATCCTGTGTGTTTTTGATGATTTGGGGCTTTCCTTGCACATCATCCCAGAGAGTCCAATCACCAACACAGAGTGCCAGACCACAGTTAGACCACAAGGCAGGCCAGAGAAAGGAGGGGGGAGCAAAGAGCAACAGGCGCTGAAAGGCCAATCAAAACAAAACGCAGAGGAGAATATTGGCATAGAAAGAAGAGGGAGGGGAGCCAGAGAGGGACAGACAGGCAGGAGAGGTATAAAGCTTCTGTACCAAGCTGGAGAGGGGGTTTATAGATGGCTGGTGGGGAAGAAAGACAGAGAGAGAGGGGGGGAGAGAGAGAGAGAGCGAGAGAAGGAAACACTGAGTGAGGGGGTTATGGTAACATTCATTCCCTCCACAGATCACCAAAAAAGGGCATCCTAGATCCTGCTGACGCGCTATCTGCCCTACCAGAAAGGGGATGGAGGGCTCGCTCACTCCAACAGACTTCTAACTTACCACAGATACAGAGAAGGGGAAATGTGCTGTTCCATAACAAGCGAAATGGGGAAATATTGAGACGGCATATCCTTATTTTGTTTGAACCGTTATAGATCCATGCTGGGAGGGAGATTTGAAGGGGAAAACCACACTGTATGTACAAAAAGCAAAACTAAGGGTGGAATATCCCCAAATGAGGCATTCCCCAGATTTGTTGATGGAATCAAAGACATGGCTGCTGGTTAGGACAGGATTAGTGTTAAATATCAAGGAACAGGTGAAGAAATTAACCCTTGTGTGAAGCTACTTACGTCCTCTGTGTCCTTTACTCGTAGGATCTGTTCCCTCAGGTCCTGGAGGTCATTGAAGGTGGACTGTGCTGTGATGGAGTATACCAGGGCAAAGCCTTGGCCATTCTTCATGTACAGGTCCCTCATCGCTGTGAACTGCTCCTGTGCAAAAAATGAGGAGGACAGGCCATGAGCTCTGTTCAATCGTATTTGTCATTTGAGAAATAACATTTTCTTTTACTGCCAGAGTTTAGCACATATGCTAGGGGATTACATTGGTGTGACTGGTGCCACGATGCACAGATATTTGCAAAGTACTTGTGAAAAGCTAATGCAATAGATGTAGTGAAGTTTTTCCACATTACAATTTCCATATTGTACACAGTCTGGGCATTCTATGGATCTGATCAATCAGCACCCATTGATTTTGTACTAGAATCAAGCATGCATGTTGTTGGTGCACCATCAACATAATGACAACATGCCTTTCAGCACTAACTACATCTGAGTACATTGCAAACGCTCTTACAGCATTCCTATATTGGAGCAAAGTGCACCAATCATAACAGAAAAACTATAAGAAACCTAACAATGTGACACATTAGGTGGCATCTTATCTGATAAAATCTTGATGTAATTCTAGGCCTTATATTCACTGATTCAATTTTAATTCAAATTCATATTTTTCAAATAACAAAAAGTGTGATCCAATTCAGGTTCAATGAACCAACCCTGAGCCTAAGATTAATGTTTATATGTTTTCTCAACATAGTTACTATGCTGTAAGGTAAATGTTTGCCAGGCCTCATCACCCAAAACTTGTTTTCAAAGTTCTGACTGACGAATTATCATGCACAATAATGCTGGGTAGTGAAAGGGGATGCCACAAGTATGGAGATCACTTACTGTGCCTGCTGTGTCAAGAATTTCAAGCATACATTGCTGCCCATCTACCTCCACTTGCTGTAAGGGACATGAAAACAGCAAGTCAGAAACACATAAAACAGACTCAGAGACAACAAAGTTTATTTGAGATCAAAGACAGCACTGCATTACAGAACACAAACCAGAGGGTCTACAAACAATAATGGATGAGAGAGAAAAATAATAGAGGAAACAGAGAGAGTGATCCAAATGGATAAAGAGAGAAAGACAAAGAATGGAAAAAAAGGAGAGACACAGCAACAGAGTGGTGTGGAGGCTGAGAAGAGAAAACAAGAGCACAACATCATGACGTGACCCTGTAGACCAGCTGCTAGCAATCAGCTCATTCCAGGCCAGCACACTCTCTGCCTCTCCCCTCTCCCCTGACGGGACACTTACCTTTCTGTATGAGTCTTCTATTGTAGGGTCATATTTTTCCACAAAGATTCCCTGTACAAACTGAACTGTCTGTAAGAGAAGACAGAGACAGAGCCAGCGTCAGATCAATGTGACCTCCCTGCTGTGAGAACAAAACATCCGAAGTGGCAAATATGGCCCAACTGCCATGTCTCCTAGCTGTGCTGGAGCAGCACTGTGTCCATCTAGAGTTAGCAAAACAACTCGATAGGGCATTAAGGACGAGGATGTTCATGATGTTGCTAGGCAGAGTGGGCTCTTGAAGCCCACAGCTACATGTCTATATTTGTTTTAGACATGCACACACACACAACAAACAAATGTGCGAGATAGGACTCTAGCAAAGCCCTCTACATTATGTGAGATTTACATTTGAGGTAGACTGAGTTCACCTGAAAACATCTTAAGGTCTAAACATGTCAGGACCTGCCAGTTTGAGGGATTAACCTGACTTCAACACCTGGTCGTGTTAGTTAAGCAGGGCATATGATGCCTCACAGACGTCCAAGCTGTAAGGCAAACCTTACAGCTCTACCTGGAAATTATTGCTGTCCTGTTGTTTGAGTGTTCTTGATTGCATCCATAAAAATAGTAGTGGCTATGTATCCACAGACTAAATGAGCAATACTTTGCCTTGCTGAATTTTCCATGACACATTTTGGAATATTATATTATAGCTATAAATGTGTGGGTAATTTTCTACAGCTAGAGCGGATGATAAGGCCAGAGCTTATCATCTGTGAGCCTGTAGGAGAAAAACAGAGTACAACTGAATGCCAACTACAGACACGCAGGGCAGCTAAGGACATACACAGGTAATTTTACAAAAACATAATACACAAGCAGGAAGCACAAGCATATAGACCAACAACAGGGGGGCAGGGAAACACTTAAAAGGGAAAAACGAAGTAAGGACAGCTTCATCATCAGAGTCCTGGTTCTGGGCTCTTGTGGCACCCACTGATGAGAATGTCCTCCTCTGCTTTTTTTTTTTTTTACTCCACTCTAATGTAGACCTGCTCAACAGTTGGTGCAGACAGTTTTCAAACAGTCTTTTGGTGGTTTTGATTGATGGTTATTTTGGCCAGTGCTACAAAGGCTTTAGGAAACACTGCACAGGCGTCAGGGATGGGGGCAGGAAAGGGGTCAGGATGGAGAAAAAATACTCACCAGAGCGGACTTGCCCACACCTCCGGAGCCTAGCACCACTAGCTTGTATTCACGCATGGCGAGATTGCTTCACCGGACAGCCCAGCAGTCTACACTGGACAAACAAGGGGGGGAAAGCAAAGAAAGGGATAGGTAAAGTGAGAGAAGAGGAGATAAAAAAGACAACAAAAATCAGCTGTTTTCCAAAAAGAAAACAAAAGGAATTTTCCCAGTCCGATCCCAGATTTTTCCACTCCAGAAAGGAAGGATTCTAGTCATTCCTGGAGGCATGGACAAGAAGCTGCACAACAATGGAGGGAACACCCATAAGTGGAGCTGCTGCAGGGTGGAGGAGGTGAAGAGTATGTGACCCCTCTCTAACACAAACCAGCTGTGGTGTGCATGTGTGTGTTTGTGTGTGCAGGGGAACTGAAGGGGAGATGATACATGGGTTTGGCAGACATGTGTCTTAATGACACAATCATCTGGCCACTCCACACCATAACACACCCTATTGGCAAATTTGCTATCGTTCACTCATTCTTGGTATTTTTAAAATACCAAAATAGGCCTGATGCCAGCCATTGGTAATGCCTGATAACAGCTGAGGGAAGTGGAAACTGAGACATGGGGAAATTGTGAAATCACTGGAATATCCCTTTAAGCAACATGGAGGTTTCAAATCGTTGGCACACATCACAGTGTGACATCAGTTGGGTTAGCCAAGTGGGTCACAACAAGTTGGGCTGTACAGAGAGGCTACAAGGACCAGTACTCTGAGATTTGGTTGTAGCTGTGGACGGGAGGGTGGGAGAGGCCCTGATACTGGCTCCACTCTCCGAAAAAACACATAACGGCTTTCTGTCAAATTATTTTTTTGCAAAATGGAAGTAGAATGGTCTGCAAAACAAGCTTTTGCAATGATAAACTGTCTTGAATTTCGTGAGGCATGTTTATTTTTTCCTCATTAGTGTAATTCCCTTCAGCATTCTGTAGATTTGGGGGGATATCTTTTCAGCTGTTTCCTGCAGGCACATGAAAGATGAACAGACAAGCAAACTGTAATAGACTGCTAAACAGAATAACAATACTGACTCAATTAAGATGGCACCATTGTGCTAGGAGCTATCTAGCAAACCCTGTCCCTATGCCCAACAGTCAATTATTCAATTTCTCTGGATTTTCCAATTAATGAGGCGAGCTAAAGCTGTGCCTGCGCAACGTAAATGGCAACAGTACAGCACCAGATGTTAGAGGAAAGAGGACTATTTCTGGTTATAACTGAGCTAAAAACAAAACAATACAGTTGAGCACTGTGATATAATTTTTCACAATACTATATCCGTTTTCTAGCCACTTGCTTTGATATGTATCTTTTATGCACTCCATTTTCATAAATTGGTATAACATCGATATTTTAGTACATTACACTAAGTTGTTTCATTTAAACTGTAATGGGCCTTTTGGATTAAATCATGACACAGTGACAGAGTTCATTAGTCTACCCAGGTGTTAAGCCTAAGATAGTATAAGATAGTACTTTAAGTGCTATTGATACATTTTCAGTCACTTCAGTATAATACTGCAATGTATCATGATACAAATTGCATTGTGACCCATGTATTGTGATACTACATCATGAGGGCCTTGCTAACACCCAGCTTTTGGTAGAGTAGCATCTGGTAGTGTCCAAAATTCATGAGTAGTAAATAGCCTGTTTTAAAGAGCATGGGTCCTGAGATGAGAGAAAACATCTTCTCTTTTGGGTGATGGGTTGAAGAGTGCAGCTTGTCGGCGCAAAGGCAAACGGGGATCAGTTTATTTTAAAAGCAGAACCAAAGGAAGAGTGCAGTCTTGGTTGACAATAAACCTTTTTCAAAATGATGAAAAGCTAATCACAAGCCATTCTGGGAAGCAGATGATCCCTTCCTACACCGTTCTTTTTATGGCACACTCCATCTAAATACTCAGGGGGGGTGGACAGAGGACTTAGGACCTCCAACTCCAGTCACGAGGGGTGACCATGTGGGATATGAAGCCTGGCCTGTGAATAATTCATATTCACTAATCCACAACACACAAAAGAGAATTTCTCCTTGCACGATTTGGGAGGAGCTACTGTTTAAGTATGTGTGTGTGTGTGTGTGTGTGTGTGTGTGTTGAGGGGGTGTGGGGTTTACAAGTGCAGTGTAAAAAGTCAGTGCTGAATGCACGTGTAAACATTCAAGTACAGAGTCAAGTGCAGGCACAGTGTCATGCACACAATGTCATGTACGCATGCATACACACACACACAGAGAGAGAGAGAGAGAGAGCGATATGGGCTAGGCCGTATTTGTCAGCTATCCACACATCATGTTTCTTGAGTGAACACTGTGGCCTGATCCCTGCAAGGACAGATGACATCAGAAAGCCCTTTGGAGTCAGAGACTGTGACATTACTACAAGAATGCTGCACGCATCATTATGGAGGACTTTCACTCCTCCAAACAGCATACAGTCAAATCCCATCTGTTACATCCTACACAGTCCTCTCAGGGTGAGCAAAACTGAAGTAAATTAAATATATCCTTTTATGGTTCCTGTGCTGCTCTTGATACCAAGTACAAAATTCAGAGTATCCATCTGAAACCAAGCACTGATTCAATGCATTATTTTCACTGAACAATTTAGTCTTGGACCATTAATATAGGGTCAGTGGACAAAATAAATGATCAAAGATCCTTCTTTTTCTCTGCATGTGAGAAATACTAAAATATAGCCTACTCAAAAGACTTCTATTTGCCAAAATTGGATAATGTTGAGAAAGACTGCTTTTGTTTCTGAAATATCACACAGATCTTTTAGAAATGCTTTGTTTTAGCAACAGCTATGACTAATGATTAATTTCTTAATTAGCAGATTTGTTGTTTGCTTTTTCAACTCATTTGTTGGTGTATAAGTGTCCAAAATAAGGACAAATGTTCGTAGGACATCAACAGAACTCAAAGTGATGTCTTCTTAACCTGGTCAGCAGCCACAAAAAAAAACAAAAAAAAAACAGAATATTAATTTTCCAATGATCCAATTATCAGAAATTTTGGGGGATTTTTTTTTACTTGATAAATGACGGCTCATTGTTCATCAAAATTATAATCAATTAATGTACTGATCAACCAGTCAATTAATTGTTACAGCACTGATTTCACCCTGTTATCAGCACCAATACGAACTCCAATATTAGTAAAAATGCACCCATAATGAGCTTACCAGGTCCAAACAAATTCTGTCTGATATTGAATTAGGCATCCCCTGTATCGTTTCTACCCCTTTCTTAAGGGTATGTGCTTACAAATCATAAGTAGCCTACAGCTTTTTCTGCTGCTATAAAAGGCAGGAAAAAAAACAGCGACATGACTGAGTAAGATGCTCTTTCTCCAACATTTCGGCTGCACACACTTTCATAGCAGCTTTCATACCAGAAAAAAATACACACAGAGCTGTACTCTCTCAGCTGCCTGCCTACACACAGATACACGCTCACGACACACACAAACACACTCAAGGCCATGTAAGGACATCTCCTTTAAAACCAAACCTCTCCCTCTTTCCATTGCCCTCGTCTACACACTGTCATTCCCAACAAAACAAACACACCGCTGCCATTCCTCGGCTCTTGTAGTAACCCCAGCAAATAAGGAGAGAGGGAAAGCCACACGCCACAGAAAACATGCTCCGCCATGACATCACTGCATCACTCACCCTCTATGGCCAAAAGTATGTCACCATGTAAGGCTGGAAATGGTAAGAGGAGGTGCTGCTAGCGGGACAGCGCACAATGTCTGGATAGGCTATGTGTCAAACTGGACAAAACTGAAAGTGGGGAGCAGAGTAAAGGCTGAGAGAGAGCAGGAAGCTTCATGGCCAAACTACGACATCAACAATTTCCCCTCATTAAATCATCTGCGAGTCAGGGTCCACTATCGCCGTGTTTCTTCCTAGTCAAGCATTGCTAATCCAATGGCAATGAAGCTGTCAGGGCGACTGACTCAGCAGGGTGGCATGATTGACAGCTGCCCTGTCTCTCCCACCCAGTGCGGTTGATGGAAAAAAAGCACACATCCGTTCATCATGCGGCCTGACACCAACAGTTATGCCATCTTTGTATTTGCCTCATGTGTGACTCACATGACAATTACAAGCACTGCACTCTGAGAAGCAATGCCACTTGAGGTTTTGAGGTGCAGAGAAAAAGCCGGTGAAACAGTAGTTGTTCTGGCAGAGCCTTTTTCACATACATAGTATGCTACCAGTTACTCATCCACCAAAACCGCTCATTAAGTAATCCTCTGCTACATGTTCACACAAAGCTTAGCAAGAAGCCGACCCATTTTTTTTTTTTACGTGAACTGAGCAATGCTAATGACAGCAGAAAACCTGACAAGCCAAAAGACTACAGTAACGCTGCCAGCCAGAGCTAAAAAAAAAAAAAAAAAAAGACAGAACAGCAAAGTTCTCTTGTGAACAACTACCATAATGTATTAATAAAAGTAATTTGGCTAATCATTCTATCAGATGAATTGCATTCTGTGTTTATCTCACTCAGGAAAACGAGTTCTGAGTAATGAGGATGTCTGTGAGAGTCATAGGCAAATGGAGATGCATGAAGTAAAGTAGAGTGACATAGTCTATTTCACTGAAGAGAGCAATCAAAGTAAAGGCCCACAATCTTGTACATACCAAGAATGACATCCAAAAAATGACTTAAGAAACAAACCACTGATCAAAATTTCCGCCGTTCAGTGAGCTTCTTAGTTTTAATCATGTTACATATCTTTCTAGGTCCACTGAAAGCCTGAAACCGAGTGAGTCAGAACAAAACTCTGCTGACTTAATTATGAGAAAGATCTGTTAGTTAACTGACATCCGCTGCTCACTCAAACGTATCTGCCTTGTCTGAGGCCTTGACCTGTAACCACATCCTCTTTCCACACTGCAAGTAAGCCTCATGCTGATAGGATGGAAAAGGAGTATCTACTAAAATAGCCTCTTCCAGTCTCTGTTCCTGTTCAAGACCCCAGACAGACAGCAGGCTTGCTCTGAGGGGGGAAGTCAGTGGGTTACAGCTTATATCTCATCACCAAACCTGGGCTACAAGAGATTCAGGGCACAGGATGAGGGCAAAAGCATCATTTGAAATCGTCACAGGGTGGAAAGAAGCAGCACTGAGTGACAAAACGAGTCCACATAAAGCAACGTCTAGCTAACTTGGTGACAATGACAATCTATCATCAATGACGGTGCCATGACTGAGAGACCTGGTATATGTTTATAGTTTGGGAATAGAGAACACACCTTTCCTGTTTCCCTGTTACACTCCCTGGTGCAACACACATCATCTGCAACAGGCTGCTGTGAAGCCTGAACCCCTAAAAAAAAAAAGTCATCTGTGCTTTTTTAATAACCTCACTAAATCAAGTTTATGTGCTTATGGCTGTATCACAGCAAGATAATGCTAATTCTCTGCAATCTGCGGCTGTGATTATTGCCCAGAGCAGTTAACAACGTCAAGCAGCCCTGTATGTTTGCTATTTTAATGCATAACATTCATCAAATCCTTCTCAATTCAGAAGCCCGCACACATAGACAAATCCGCTAAATGCCATTATCTTTAATCCAGGGAACCGAGATCAGCATCTGTCCGTACGGAATCTGATTTCACACCAGCAACTAGACTAAGTCCCGTTAACAAGCTTGTTAGCAAAATACCGCTAACTAGCTAGCTTTAACTGGCTGAGAACGGGCCGCCTCGATACTTCACAAGCTAGCTGTCGCTCGTTAGCTAGCGAGCTAACTAGCCGACACATTCCTTCTTTCAGTACGAGATAAAAACACAGCTAGGGCGTCACAAACACACTGCAACCAAGCGCATCGTTGGCTTGAAACGTTCGTGGTACTTATATTCAAAGGCAGAGCTTATATCAAGACATACTACGATGTATTTGCAATGAAAAGCCGTAGCCGGATTGCTAACGTTACCTGCCCTTCCGCCTGGCCTTGACTAAAATGGGAGTGCACACAGTCCGTCTCTACTTGCGGAGAGTCAGAATTCCTCCAATTTATAGACCGCAAATAACACACACCACGCCGCTTTCTGTGCTTGCTTATTGTCTCCATAATGTTAACGCCGTCTACTTTGCCTCAAATGACTTATTTGCCCCCCTTTATTGTCTATTAAAGTTTGCCGTTGCCACTCACCGTTTCTCGTTCGCTGTCTCTCGCCGCTCCGCAAGTGTCAATTTCCCTCCGGCTCCTGTGCGCAGTAGACGTCATTCCTGACTATTTCTCATTTTCTTAAAAGGGCAAGTCGGATCGTGCACTTGCCCCGAGACATTTGCTGGGTAGCTGTTTGCATTGCAATGCCTCGAGTAAACATAAAGTCTGTATTTTACTTTTTGGGATGATTTTTTTTTTTTTTTTTTTTTTTAATTTACAACAAAAATTGCAAAGCCGCAGCACGTTTATATCGGTCTTGATGGCAAAGGATGCCCAACTTTTAAAGGATGAGCAACTTTCTGGTGAAGGAATGCAGATAATTAAGGAATAATTTGTTACTCTTTCTTAATCCGTAATCATTACAGCCTAATAGTAAACACGTGAAAATGAGATGGAAGTTGCATCATGTTGAGCACTATCACCCTCAGGTCTTTTCCATCCAGTGTCCTTCACCTGTAATTAGACAGAGGAACTTCAGAGGCCCATGTATAGAAACACCAGGTGTGACACACACTTATGCTACAAGAATGTGAGCTAATCAGAGGAAAATGTTCCCTCGTGTGTCTCTTGTAAACATATCCGAAAAAAGCAAATCACCCAATATTGTGTAGAAAAAAGCGCAATGTTTAACAGGATGTCTTTGTGTGGACTACCCTCTAGTGGAAGGATGAGCAAAACTTTTCCATTATGGGCCATCCTAGCAGCAGGGCAGCACACACAAAAACAGAGAGCACAGTCAGAGAGATGCGACGTCCACCCTGTTTGCGTGTAATGTAATTTCAAGCTCTTGGAGGAAGGTGTCACATGGCGGTCACGTTCTGCACAGGGCCTGACTGAGCCTGACCTGGATATTGTGACTGGATATTGTGACTGTAGTACAAGTCGCTAGTGGCCTGCAGCTCGCTGAAAAACGGGTCCATCTGCCAAATGCCTCCTCAGTGGGATACAGTGAACTCACACCGACTTGTTCCATCCGCAAACAAATGTGATTTCTCCCATAGCAAGGAGGCCCAGATGGATGCCAACTGTAGTCACATAAAAAAAAAAAAAACAACATAATATCCATACCACAGTCTTCTCTCCTACCAGCTGACTCTCCCTGTTTTTACAAGACCGTGGGAGTCTGTCTCCATGGTTACAGACATTATTTTCTCTATAGCAATGCAATGGGACTTGTATAACAAGTCAACACGCAAAATAAACTGCTCTATAACCCACAAGAAAACTGGGCATCTACCATACAGAATCGAGACATAAAGAAGTCAGAGGTGTCATTGCAACAATAAAACTGAACCCTACACACTGCTAAAATATTAAGTGTAAGGCATCATGAGTTGCTGCTTCAATTAGATCCCACTGCAGCAAGTTGGGGAAAAAAACTAGTGCAGGTCCCTTCCTACCCTTGAAAATATCTGCAAAGTTTGAGCATGTCAGAATAGAGCAAGTATGCACTTGTGTGACATACAGGTAAGGCTGTGTACCAATGATGTCCTCACCTAAGATTATAATCTATCTTGTAACCTACAACCAATTGCAGTGCATTTTAAAGGCAACAACAGACATATTTTACATTTTTTATTGTTCCATAGTTCAATCTGTCATACAGATTTAATATATATCAACCCCTTGCTTGAGTTTGTCCATATATTTGTACTGCCAATGCCATCCTTTGCCTTTGGCAACATCCCATATCTTGGTGTCAAATGTAAAAGCATTGTCCCATATGACAAAACGATCCGATACAACTCTTTACAACTAAAAATAAATAAATCACTGTTTAAAAAAAAAAAAAAAACACACCAGGGACAGTATTGAATTTAATGAATGTTTGCCTTCATAAAAGGCTAGCCAAGTATAACTGGCCAGCCCAAGCAGGTGACATCATTAAGGCAACTAAGCAACATGGAAAGTTTTTTTTTACTGTATATACATACAATAGAAACTGAGCAACTCACTGAGGTCCATTTGTGACGTGACTTCACACTAGATTCAACACTATCCAGAGCCTGCCTGTCCCGAGCTCCCACTGGCAGGGCTACATGTGCTACATTTATGAATACAATAGAATAACACACCCCACATGCCAGCAGATAACACCCCCCCTCTCCCCAAATACCTATATTTAACCCATGTCAGATGAAACATGCAAATTACAAGGCTGAGGATGGCAAAAGGCAAATCTGTACATGGCTCCTGAAAGAAGGAAAATAAAGATGCATTTTGTCGCTCCTTTCTCTGACACAGTTCATAAAGTTGGTTCAACTGGTTGTTGTGTGGTATTTTCCATCTCCATTTCTTCTTTTAACTTCAGCAAGGAATTAAAAAGGCCTAATGGATGAGAGTGGTGTCCTCATCACTGATATTGTCTGTAGTCTCCGAAAGAGGGAGTGGGCATGGGAGCAGGGGCAGGTTCCTCTGCAAATTGGGGTCCTGGTGAGAGAAAACAAACCTCTGAGTGAGATTATAGGCTCTCTGTGGTCTATAAAACAGTTGTTAGGTATTAACAAGGTCTAATGTGGGCAGCACTCCAAAATTTAGATTCCATTTACACCTGACACTCAAGTGTGCTTTGCATCCAGCTAATGTCTGTGTCAGGTGAAAACCTTGCAACTCCAATTTTGTAAATTTTATTTATTTACCTTACACTGAAGGATTACATGATTATGTGCTGGCTAATAACATTTGGTGACTTTTGGTTTTCTGAAACCATTTTAAAACTAAGATAAACTGAAAAATAAATGGTGGTCAAGGTGAAAACAAGGTATTTTTCTTAGTTCCTGAAAAGCTTGCACATAAGTTCTGACTTAACAGTAAAAATATGACATTAACATGATGAACAGTCTGATCATACACTTGCATTTACATTCGGCATTATAATCCTTCATCCTGTCCTGTTTGCACTGTGATGGGGCATTATTTTGTCTGTGTGCAAAGCACGTGAGAAGGTGGCAATCCGACAACCATGTCTGTTGTCAGCTACAAACAAATAGGTGTAGGGTAATTAGAGGTAATGTCACCGTATATCCTGTACTGCTATGGTCATCTTTTATAACTCCAGCAGGAGGTAAGGGACACAACGTTGTTTTTTGTGGCGACTGTGTTCGATGCTGATGTTTCCACCCACTCTGACTTCTATCTTATGAGTGGATGCTGAATTCACTAATGCAAACACACACTGCAATGTGTGTCCTGTGCATTTACTCCTTCTATTACCACGCATTTTCATTACCCAGACACAGATTTCATTTTAATTACAGGTGTAAATGTGATCTGATTGATGTGCTGTGCTCTTTCAATGTCCTGTCCTCACTTCTTCAGTATGAATGAACTAAATGACAAAAAGTCCCAATGTTCTGTATGTGGTCAGAGGTTTAACTCACCGGTTGGGAACTGTGAAGAGGCAAACCTAGTAAGCAAGATTCCAGCACCTTCTATTAATGCCAGCAGAATGCCACCCATGGCTGCAGAGCCCACCATGGCTACTGGTCCATCTAAAGAGAACGGGTAACTCAGTTAAACTAGTCCATGCTTTACACAAAAAGCAGTTCCAACACAGAAGCCAGGCCACAATTTTATAAAAGGTCTCATACTGATCAGTTTTCTGTCATTTTGTTTTCATATACACTGTGGCTAAGGGTTTGGGTATGTTCTTTGCAAGTTCTGCAAATGAATGTAGTTTAGGTACACATTGAACTCAACAGGTTAATTTGAAAGAATATGAACACTGGGGTTTCACAGGCAGAGCAGTCACAACAGTAGACCCTGACTGGCAAATAGAACCAGCTTGTCAAATAAAAATGCTGCAAACCAGAATGACTGAAAAGATTTTGTGATTCTTTAGTGTGGGGAGTCAGCCAAGACCGAGATGTGATACTTCTTCTGGATTTAGTATCAAACTGCTTGTGAGAAAGGGTGGATTTTTGAAACAGCAAAAAATGTAACTTTAACCAGTCAAACAAAACTAAATTTGAACACTATCCTTATTAAACATCTATGATCACATCTTTTCACAAATGCAGTAAAATCCCCCTCTCTTTCAATTAAAGCTAGGCAAATATGACAAAATTAAATATCACAAGTTTATTGTCACACTAACAATGAGTGACTTTTTGGTGTTTAAACCTTGAACAATAAATCAGATACATATTTTATATATAAAAATAACTGCATCCGAGTCACTTCAAACATCTAGTGTAATGTGCCAAATCAGAGGGACTAACCACTTTGTCAACACAGGGTTAGGCAGAAACCTGGAATTTTCGGTTCCCAGCAAGATTAAATTAACTCTAGGTCAGTAATTATGGTGACTTGTACTCTGAAGTTAACCTGCTCAGTAGCAGCTTCATCAGAAACCTGTCGAGCCTACAGAATTTTACTTGGGCAAAGGTTGTCAGACATGGTGTGCCCTGTATTTTGTCCATACTGAAACCCAAATTATTTTTTCAGTAATCAGTTTCTTATTTGAAAATTGTTATAAAAGTCTGATTTTCTTGCCTAATTAACTCAGACCTCATTGAAATCATTGTAGCCCAACTGTTCTGAAACTGGAAACTTGGATATGCAACTCAGAGTTCAGGGTTATGTTCAGGGTTTGTTAAACCGCCTTCCTGAGATACGCCCCTGTTGGGCACAAGTGTCATATAAACCCGAGTGCCAGCATCTGTTTATGTTGTTATCCTACTCACTTCTTGCTGCTAGGATAGCTCCAGTCATGGCCCCACTTGTGATTGAGTTCCAGGGATCCTCCTTCCCTCGCACTTTAACTAAACCACAGTCAATCATGGAGAACAGGCCTCCCCATACTGCAAAGCTACCTGCAAGGAAAAGAGGAATTTACCCGATTTGAGTAAGAAAGAGTTAAGGCAAGCTTTCTGCTTTGTTGCTTCAAGGCTTTGTCATTACATTCCTTCAAGTTATTTATGAAGCAAACTAAATCCAAATTCAACTGATGTTCTCACCTCCCAGCTGGGGGGCTCTGGTCTTGATGGCAGTCATGCTCCCTTTCATTCTGTGGCTCATTCCCTGCAGGAGAGGACAACAGGCAACACACATCAATGGAAATTCCTCACCAACTCAGGACAACCAGTTTTTTTTCTTCATGTCAAAATTCAGTGGAACTGTAAACTTGTTCAGATTATTTCCACACTCTTGCTCCACACATGCACTGAACAAGGTTTTTGGTAGCACCAAATGACAATCATAAGGTTATCCCCTGAAAGTCGACACGTTGACTCATCTACTATAGACACCCCTCACCCATACAACCCCCCTGAGATTCTTTGACTAGACTTCACATTTAAAGTGTCCAAAACATTTTCTGTCTACATGTGACAGATTTGATTTGCTCTGAAAAGTGTGAACACAAAGAAATTTTACCTTTTTAAGCCAAATTTGGACCACAGTTATATGTGGTCCTAGATCAGTTATGTATCTGAATCCTGGTAATGTAATCAATCTGAGAATGGTTTGGACAGAATTAATGTTTTCTTGTTTATTTGTTTTGTTTTGTTTTTTCATTTTCTTTTTTCCACTGTGCAGACATACAAGATCACATAATAATTTATTCTAAAGCCAAATAACTAAGCAGTACTATTACGAATCAGTGTGCACTGTGATGCATTACCACTTCACTACATGTTTCGAATTGATTTCTGCTGAAAGTAGTCAATTCAGTTGGTATAAACTGTGAAAATACAAGTTAGTTATTTCCCTCAATTTCAGGCCACCCTTCAGAGGGGTGAGAAGGGTGGAGGATGTGCCAGAGCTTAACTTCATGTTTATTTATAGCGCTTATGACTGTTTACACTCTCACGGGGCTTTACAGGCCCACATTTTATGGAAAACAAAAACAGAGACCTGCTGATGCAAGTGCAACTGCTCCTTTGTCAGTAAAAGAGATCGACTTAAGTCACAGATTACCCTGTTGCCCCTTTAAAGACCATGCAAATGTTGCAAGTGTCATTATGAAATCAAACTGCTTGTGTTTGAGCACAGAGGTCCAACCAAGCCATCAACTCTGTGGTGAGACATCAAGGCATCAAGCCAGTGGCCAATGCAGAACCGCTGTAGAAACCAGCAAAGTGAGTCTGGCACTGTTTAAATTGTCAGATTTAGTACAGCTGGTTTAAGATGTCTCATAAGGCAGTAAGCCAAGGATGTAAGTACACAATATTAAGCTATATGACAGAACTTACTGCAGGTGCATTTCTGAAGCCTTTGACTGCCTGGAATATCCCTCCTCCGATGGCCCCCATGGTGAAGGCGCCCCCACAGTCGTCCACAATCCTCCAGGGGCTACAAGAGCAACAGTCATTAGTTGAGGTGCCTTGATATATGCTATTATTAACCCTCCTTTTCCCTTCAAATTTACTAGCATTTTTTTATTATTATTATTAAGTCAGTTTGACCCCAGTGATTTGCATCTCCAAGACATTATGATAAAAACTGTTACCCAAATTTATGTGTCAAGTACGTTATGTGTCTTGTTGACTACTAAAAACTGATTAGTAGGCTGTGTGTTAATACCATGATCCCAGGTTTAGTATTGCTTTGCCCCATAAAGTGTTTGGGAACGTGACTTTCTGAAACCCAGACTCATTACAGAGGAAAAGACTGATGTGTATTCTTCATTGACAGCATTTTACATATTTTACAACACAGCTACTAGAGAATGTGAACAGTCCAGAAACCCCTGCCTTGTCACAATGCTCCCTGCTTTGACAGCTGTTTGATGCCAGCTAACTAACACACCACGGCTACAAACTGAGCCTTCACATCAACTCAGACTCACACAAAGTCATAAACCTCAGTTACACACTGATATTTGTAAAGACTTCGTTAAAACACATCGGACTTATTCCAAGGTAACCCTGGGTTTTCTCCTCAGCTGCTGTTGTGCAATCAGCGGACCATCACCAGTTAGCCTTCGCTAGCTATCTACCTCAGCTAAAATACTAAGCAACAGCCACTTACATAACCTTATATCACCTGAACAGCTAAAATGTATATCAAGAGTGATGTGCCTCAACAATAAACGTAAAAATTAAATGAATAGGGCTCATTTAGACGCAACGACTTTTTGCCCAGGTGGGTAGACCACAGCGAAACCCCAACGAGCCCACAAGGTCACTAACAACGTGATTTAGCAGCGAGGCACTGATGCTAGCAGACACTGTCACTGCAACGATACACACCGTTAGCATCGGTGCTAGTGCCGAGCTAGCTAGCCGGATCTGAAGTCTTTTCGTCGAGGCGACACGTCGTGCTGTGTTAACAATTAGACCAACTAAAGTCGGTAGCTAAACCGAACAGACCTCTCGATGGGATACAATAAATACCGGTAAAATGACATTTATTTTCAGCCAGGACTCACCATGGTTCCCTTGCATATTCCTCCATTTTGTTCTTTTGCTGTTCCGTGTGACGTCACGCGTATCGGCACCTTTACGTAAGGCCAGGAGCGTTATCGCTGTAGGTTTGTGTTTTATTTTTATTTCGTTTTTATTTATTTATTTAGTTAGTTAGTTAGTTAGTTTTTCAGTTCGGTTCGTTTTCGTTTCTTTCTAAACTGTAGTTTTTATTTTATATCAGTTTTAGTCTTAGTTTTTCGTTTAGTTTTGGTTAACTATCATAACCTTGGTCAAAACGTAATAACTTAGCTGTCTGACAGCCTTTTGACAAGGTCTTTTTAATGGCAGCAGCGGCTCCCACACCTGGGCGTCCTTGACAAAAGATAGATGTGTTTAATGTTAAATGAGAGAAGTTTAGCCTCCTTTTCTTTCTTTTTTTCTAATGGGAGAGAGTGCATGGAAAAAGAGGTAGGGAAGCCAGGTCAATTTTTTTTTTTTTTTTTTTTTTTTTTTTTGCTTTTGATATGTGAAGGGACTCATGTGGGAGCCTAGAGATTTCACGATTCTTGCTTTATTTAAAAAATTCACTGTGGAGGAATCCCTTACCCCAATCTAATTAAATTTAAAACTGATTAAAATGTTCATTTGAAAATATGTACATGGTTAGGAAGTGTTTTCCAATATTACCAGGTAAGACTTCAATTTTGGAGGGTATAAAGTCAGAAAATAAGTCAATTCATTCCATTAATTTCTTCAAAGAAACAAGGACGATAGACATAAAGCCATTAACGAGACGGTCTGAGAAAACTCACAGAGGACATGTGCAAGGAACAGGCTGACAGACACATTGACATTTGCACTGAAGTTTGTTTGGCATTCTAATTCTTTTGAAAATAAACTATCACCATAAGTCAACATTATTAGAAAGACCATCAGTCTCTAGTGAAAAGAATGATAACAACAAAATTCAGACTTTGTGTAAAATGTCACTTTTTCATTGCGTCACATCTCTAAACTTTCTAAAACTAGTAGCTAGAAGAAATTTCATTATAATTATGTCTCTTTATATGCCCTACTTTGACAGTATCAAAAATGCAATAAAAAAAAAGAAAGAAAAAACACATTTTAACCCATTCTGCCCTGTTGCATTCACTTAAAGTTCACACTGGGAGAGAATGTATTGTGTATATTCGGAGGTCTGCTGTACAGACTCAAAGCAAAAACACCTCTTCTCAAACGGGGCTCCAGGGGAAAAGCCTTGGGTCCCTTGGATCTGTGGTTTAAAGTATAATTATATCAGGTTCCCAGATGTGAGAAAAAGTTTAGAGTCTCCGCTCCACTTAACATTAATCAAACTATTGTATCTCAAATAGGAAATAAGCTCAAACCCATGGGCCAATTCAGCACATTCAACATTTATACTCAAAATGGAGGATTTTCATGAAAGATCACTTTTACAGCAGACTTAATTATGTGTTGTAATACACATAAATACCTCACACTGTAAGAGATGGTTAGCATTATGAAGAGATTTTTTATATCTGAGAATACATATATATTTAACTATTGACATATTTTGTAAGAAGTAATGATCCATTATTTTCCTGTAAACAAATTCCATTTTGCCACTCTCTATCATGAACTGATATGATATTAATTCATCCTATAACATAGCCAGGTGCTAAAAGATTTGTTGCCAAGGTTTCCTTATTGAGATCCACATTAAAAACTTGTGTTTATATGTACTATCTCAGTAGATTTAAATATTTTGGGGAGAAAAGCAGAAGATGTTTAGTGGAACTGGCTGAGAAAGCATCTCTGACCAAACAACATTTTTTTTCACAACTGTAGTATACCCATTCCTTTTTTTTTTTTTTTTAAATTTCAAACACTAACAGAGCGTTGATAAGTACTTAAGCTGAGTTCCTGATATATTTCAGACTTAAGTGTGTTACCGATTCTCACAGGCCCCCCAACAGAGCTGTGAGAACCTAGACGTGCGTTTCCTTTAAACCAGACATAAAGCATACACCTGCAGAGACCGGGCTGCAGGTCTTGCTGGCTGGGAAATGTTCATATACTGGTCTTCACACAAAATGACTCTCCTCAGATCCCCTTTGTTGGCATCGAACAACCAGTAATCTCAACATTTTCAAATTCCTTCCCCTGTTTCTCCTGCATCTGAGATCAGTGCTGTTTGGTCAGAGGAGCTATAGCCAAGAGACAGACCACTGGCCCATGGCCCATTATTAGGAACGGGAAAGGAATGAATTGCAGAGCAGGTCTTCATTGAGAAATGACCAAATATAGGCATTTCATGGACGCAGAGGCTGAGGCAGGGCGATGGAGACATAAACTGGCCTGCTGCTGTTCTTCCCCCTCTCTCTCTCTCTCTCTCTGATCTCCCAGCATGCTCGCTGGCTGGCTGGCTGGCTGGCTGGCCGGTCGGGGTCTGCTCCCATGCCTCCCTACAGCCTTGAACATGGTGTGCTGGAACGAGCTGAAGACAGTTTAAACGTCCTCCTGCGCTGCTTTACTGCAGGACGGATGCACATGATGGAGCGATTCTCTAGATGAAATAAAATGTCACACTCCATTTGGCATTGTGAAGTCAGGTCAGCGCTGTTCACACGTCACAGCAATAGATTACAAAATCCATCTTTGCTGTGTTCCTCAGTACTCTCTATTTATACACAGACCTTTTATTAGTATCAACATTACATCCAGTGCCTCAGAGCAGGTCAGCAAAGTCAAAAGTCTTGCCTCTGAATCGCACACCGCCCGAGATACAGCCTCAGGATCTTTTCCAATTAGATCCCTGAATATTTACGTTTTAGAGAAACAGGCCTTAAGATGAATGTTTCAAGGATTTACTGAATGTAAGGCACATGTCCTGCTCCCCCAAAGCTGCAAAGTTAAAATTTCATCAAATTAGCATGACTGACATGCAGTGTTGCAGGGGCACAACACCTTGAAAACTAGGAAGAGGTATTGTTTATGCTGCAGGGTAACTTTCTTAAAGCTGTTCGCTATGAATACATATCTATTTATGGCTTTGCATACAGTGTGCATGCCTTCCCAGCAACAACAAGATCAGGGGTGGAATGTACAAAATGAAAATACTTGTGCATTTTGCCAAACAGCCTCATGCAGTTTCATTTAGAGTAATGGAAATTAATGATCGCTCAACAGAAATTAATAATAATAATAAAAAAAAAAAAACACCCTGCTTTATCAAAGTCATACATATTGCAAAATATTTATAAACTTTACTGTCAGACAATTCTCTTTTCATCCTACATACATTTGTATGTTATATTCACTTCTTAGGTGCTTTCAGTCTGGTTACTGACATTACACTTGTGACTTGCCTTTGCAAACATACCAGAATCTTTTATTGGAGACATACAGGCTCTGTAAGTAAGGCACGTGTAATCGAATGCGACAGAGAACCAGTCATTACACATTACACATAACAGCCGAGTGCCACTCTGATTTCTTTCTTTTCTTTTTTTTTTCTTTTTTTTATCACATTAGGATAGTTTAGACATGACATTTGCTTGTAAGTATGGCATAAATCAACAAGGCTGTTTGTATAGGGTTGATATAAGCCAGTAATGATTTTCGAAACCCCTAAGGTTAAGACATGTAGATGTATTACGTGGAAGTATGTAAGGTATTCAAACACCCAGCCTAGAATAATACAGAATATCAAATCCGATATTAAAGGACAGCCGTTCCTACTTCCTCTATCATAACTTCCATCCTGCAGTCTTTCGACCACGACTGCATTTCCACTGGGCTGCTTTCCAACGTGTTAAACCTTGCCTGAGATGTCTTGAGATTTGGCAATGGGACACACACACATCACAAACCACTTTGATTCACTGCTCCATTTTTCCCCTATCTTACCCAGTGTGAATTTCTTAAGTCAGCCCCCAACTTTTGTTAATTCCCTGATATTTATGCCATTTCAGAATTCCCAGTTTGTGCAGAATTCCAAGTGACAAGGATAAAGTGGATTCCCTCTCCACAAAAATAAATAAATGGTCAAATTAATGTCCACCATGTCGATGATACATCTACATCTACATATATATTTTTTTGTATAGAAGAATTTATAAAGAGTTATTTGAATCTCTTAATAAGCTCACTGCACACTCGCACCACACTCTCATTCAACCGCATACACAAGCCAACATATTATATGATCGGCCTCATATAATCTAGTGCAAATAACAGGCGAAGCGTCAATATGAACTGAAGACAAACAGCCACAAAGTCAATGCAACAGCTGCAGCTGGCTAACAGAGACCCCTGCATCACTCATTCTCCATAATGTCCTTTTGGTCCAGTGTTTGAGGGGAGAACTCATAGTGAGGGCTACTCATCCAACTGACAGGCATCTTGTGTTTCACGTTTTTCTCTCTGTCTCTATCCATCCCACGGCACAGTTCTATGACATAGTATAATAACTGCATATGGGGATATGTAGAGTTTATCTCCTTGAAGACCTGTGGTGAGATGTCTGTTCTCCCTCTCTCTTCTGTTTCACTTTACATTCCAATAGGAATATTACTGCAACCATTTTGGCACCGGCACCTGTGGGAGACAGAGGTGTGAATGTGAATGTAAATTGAGCACAAATGACCCGACTCACTGGATACACAAACTCATCCGTACACCCATCACTACCTACCTTTTTGAGCTGTTTAATGTTGCTTCCCCTGATAGAGGCGAGCAGTTGGTCCCTTGAGTTCTTACTACCGGCTGGGCCTTTTCCATCCAGCTTCCTCTGCGACACCGGGGTCAGGGAATTCTTCAGGGAGTCTATGTCCAGCATGGGAGGAGGAGGAGGTGGAGGTCCACCTCCAGGAGGAGGTGGTGGTGGAGGTGGAGCTGGACCTCCAGCTCCCCTTTTGGGAGTCAGCTTTGGTGATGGCATAGGCGAGGCCATGGGGGAAGGTTTGGGGGAAGCCTTGGGCGAGCCTCTCAGAGAACCTCCGCCACCAGCCTTGGGTACCTCCAATGTCCCCTTCTTCTCCCCATTGGCCTGGGCCTGCTTCTGCTCCTGCAGGCGCTTCTGTCGCTGCCTGTCCATGTTGCGACTCAGGATGTTGGTCATGGTCATTCTGGGTCCAGCCAGCTCGAAGTGGTAACCCAGTTTCAGCAGGGTGGTGTTTTCTTTCAGGATCTTGGTCATCTCCATCTCCGTCTTCCCACCGCAGATGTGTCGCTGATTGTGGAAGCGAAGCTCTGTGAGGGTGGAGTTGTGCTGCAGAGCCTGGATGAGGGAGATGATACCCTTGGCAGTGAGATGGTTAGAGTCAAGGTTGATGCTGGTGATAGTCTTGTTGCTGCGCAGGGTGCCTGCAATGGCGTAAGCTACATGGTCATCAGCCCGGCAGTTGGCCAATGCAAATGTCTTAACATGGGTGTTGTTGTGCAAGGCCTCTGCAAACTGGATGAGCGTTTTTGTCTTGATGACCTCTGAGTTGTTAACATTCAGCTCAAGGAGGGAGGGGTCATTGCTGCGAACCTGCTCCATCAGCTCATCAAACATGCTAGCGTCTTCATCCTCCTCCTCTTCCTCTTTGGTCTTGCTGTTGGAATTCTTGTTGGCAACACAGTTACCAAGTTTTTCAGTTTCCCCAGCTTTGTTGGGTTTTGACCCTTCACTTTTTACTTTTCCTTTGCTATCCTCTTTTTCCTTTTTGTCTTCAGCTCTCCGCTCAGTGCTAATCTTCATGTCTTTGTCTTTCACACGGTCATTATCTTTGACCTCCTCATTTCTTTTTCCGGCCTTATCATCTTTCACCTGCACATCACTATTGCCCCTCTCAAACTTCTGTTTGACTTCAGGCTTGTCTTTATCTTCTGTTTTATTCTCTTCCCCTTTAGACTTCTTCTCCTCTAATTTACTCTCCTGAGCCTGGCTCTCCTGAGCCTTGCTCTGCTTCTCCACCATTTTAGAGACAAGTCCTCGTGTCCTGATATCCTCTTTCCTTTCTTTGTCCTTGTTTACCTCCTTTTCACTTTTCTCTCGTAGCTTAGAAATAATGTCTTTTGTTTTACTGTCATCTCTTTTCCTGCAATCCTCTTTTCTCTCCTTCTCTCTATCATCCTTTTTCTCCTGTAACTTGGAGATCATGTCTTTTGTCTTGCTACTTGTGCTCTCTCTAAATTCCCTCCTATCTTTTAGCTTATTGTCCTCATATTTCTCTTTTTCTTTGATATCCTCTTTCACATCACTTTCTCTGCTGTCCTGCTTCCTGTACCTACTCATAAGCCCACTTCGGTCCTCTTTAGAGGATTCAGGTCCTTTGTTGTTTCTCTCCTCCATCCTAATATCCTTTTCACCTGAGACACTAGTTTGTCTCCGAATGCCTCCTTTCTTGTCATCATTTCCCTCCTGACTCAGGCCCATCTTTCTCAGGTACTCCTGCTTCCGGCTCTCCCTCTTTGGCTCACCCTGTAGGAAGAAGAATATGATATTTTAATTTTGTCACAGTGAATAAGCGCTCAGTGAAAAGATATGCAATGATCAAAATCAAAACATTTTCCAAGTTATTTAAGGTCCCTAAAGTCTGATAGTTTCTTGCTCTCAAAGCCAAAATGGCCTACAGTATGTATGGCTGTCATTTTGTAAAATTTAAAGACCTCTTGAAATGATCACAATTCGAACTTACTTATTATGTATTCATGCCTTTTAAAGCGAGTCTCAACATGTTCCTTCAAACATATACAATGTACGACAGCCAATGATATAACACCTATCGTCACAAATGCTTTTGCAAAGGTATTTCTGTCCTGCCGAATGGCTCCCCATCCATTTGCTTACTGTAAACACACACGCTTATCTGACATTATATAGTATGTGTGTTTATAGTGAGCCAAAGGACAGGGAACCGTTTTATTGTACAGGGATACATTTGCAGAGTAGTTAGCGAAGTGTTTGATTTGTGAGTTCTCCATCTGTTTTGCTGCGTGAGGCCGTGGCCCTGGCAGATGTATCCTTAAAAGGCAGTGAGCGTAGGAGCAATCAACCAAGGAATTCCATCAGGCCAGGATTAAGAAGCTCCACAGGGCCGCAGCTCCATCGACTGAAGTGCTTTTCCTTTAAACACAGCCAGCAGCAAACGGCTAGAAACCTGGCTCCCTTACCCCCCTACCAGGGCGGGCCCTCCGTGTCAGAGGCTATCGACAAAAACACTTTATAGTGTAACACAAGGATAACAGCAACACCTCTGTATGTTTCTCCATTTGTGAGGATGATTAAGAATGTGAAATGGCTGTAAGTAAGCCTCAGAGGGGAACAATGTTTTTCCTGGCACAGACACCATCTCTGGGGACCCACTGTTTATGAGTTGATGGACTCATTGTGCATGAGGTCTAGTTGGTTGTTTGCTTCAAGTAAATGAGAATCACAGTATGAAAGCTACCACAAGAGGACCTTGGGACCCTGGATGTTATGTTGTGCCAAACACAACTGCCTTGCAATGTCTGTTTAAACTTCTCAGACATTTACTCATTCTATAGGTTATTTTTTTATTTAAAAAAAGCACAGGACGTAGCTCCAATATAAACAATGAAAGAGAGGCATGTAAAAATAGCATACAAGCACAATTTCAAAAAACATTACATCACCCCTTTACAGGTCAATAAAGTGGTAAGGCCTGCAACCATACCTCAAATGATTGTTCTCTCCGACTGAGCCTAGTTTTACGGTCAATCTCCTCTCGAGTGTCCATCTTTGTGTCCTGGACATTGTTGGTTATAGGTGGCTGGCCTTCCCTTTGGACACCGGTCCTCCCATCCCTTGGGTCGAAGTCTGTGACTATCATATCCTTCTGCAGCTCCTCCACCTCCTCGGGGGAGAGGGTGGACAGCAGGCTGTCCAGGTCATGGTCCTCACTCACCTGACGTCTTGTGGGTCTGGACATGGTTGTCTAAAATCTGGGGTAAAGGCTACACCCGCAGAGGAAAAAAAAAAAAAACAACAAATAAATTGGCTTTCTTGAGGTGGATTGGGTTGGTTATGGTGTTGCTGATGTTAGTATATCCCTTTTTTTTCCCAAATTAGATTATCGCATTATTTCTCTCCTATAGTAAGCAGCTGAATATTCCCATAGGCCAAAGGTGATGTCCCGCTGTCCTGGTGTGTCCTGCTCACCAAAAAGCCACCAGAGGCATCAATCCTGGCTGGACTCACAGGAGACTGCCTTGCAGTTAGGGGTACCAGTGACGGACTGCAAGAGCCTCACATCATCAAAGTGGACTGTGAGGCTGGGACATTCTTTGAAATCCTGTGAAAGTGCATGTCCATATTTAGTTCAGGGTACACACTCCTTTAAAGGCAATGGGAAGGGCTGAGGTTTACAGAGATGCCAGGGAATGGTATTACGCAGTCAGACTTCCTATTACAAAATCATACTCTTACTGAGAATGGTTTCCAATTGTGTAATTAATAAAGACTCTGTGAACGCAAACAAGTAAGAATCTAAAATTACATTTGCAGTCAAGTGAGAATGTCATCTTGCTTTCATAAAAATTTTCCTTTGCACTGGTGTCTTGAGTCAACATATTTATAACATTTGGGCAGAGGCATGGCAAGTTAAGAATTTGTGTTTATACAGCAGCTATAAATAACATTAATAGGCCTATAATTTAGGTGAAAGGAGATAAGTTGTTGAGAACAGGGGGCGTTTTAGCCACACTCATTCCTAATAGATAACAAAATATGAAAAGTTAAAAAAAAAAAAAAAAAAAAGTAGCTCTACATCATCTGTTATGTCAAAAAAAATAACATATTCAACTGTCTTTGAATGTGACTATGGACATCTAGTGGTCAAAATAACATAAACACAAAACTGCCCCTTTTGAAATATAAAGATAGTGAGTCTATATGCACACAGAAACATTTCAAAATGAAATAAAAGACATGGAAGACCGTTGTGTTTTACATTCCAAAGTTAAATTTTATGTTAATAGAAATAAAAACTTTTTCCACTCACTTTATATTACAATATCGTACCATCCATTTTGACAACAGAGAGAAAAAAAAGCCATATCTAGACAGTTATATTGCAATTGATGTCAATTTAATTAACACACTCATAGAGTTGGTCAGAAGCACAAATAAACAGAAACACCTTTTGAGCAAAATGTCAAACTATGACAGCATCTTTGACAGAAATTTCCAGTGTTCTACTTGTGCTTTACAAAGGCTCAGTAAATCTGTACATATGGACATCACACACTGTAAACTAGAGGCAGTAATTTTACTCTGATCTCTTGCATGGTTTTACACTGAGAGAGGATACAGCAGTAAGTCTCGAGGAATTGTTAGAGCAAGCCCAAGCCTCTCTGATCAGGGACAGACAGAGATCGACGGTGTGTGTGTGTGTGTGTGTGTGTGCTGGGGGCTGGGGGGGTTCTTAGCAGTTTTTAATATGTGCCTCATATGGTTTTAACAGTACCATGAATCAGTCGCCTTGTTCAAGACATTGCACCTGAATAAACATAGAATCCAGGCATCGCCTACGACAGCTCAACAGAGTTTACTGTACAACACATGCTCGAGACATTATGTTCCACGATTCAAGCATCTTACACAGGGCACAGCGTCAGTGCAAGAGAAATGATCGACAGGGCCGTTACTTTCTGTCCAAGCTGTTTACATGGACAACTTTAAAGAGAGAGAGAGAGGCGGAAAAAATCAACTTTTTTTTTTTTTTTTTTTTTTTTTTATACAGTAGTGGTTTTTGGCTTTGTAGCTTGTCCAGAAGGTGAGAACCCATTCACAGTAGGTGATCTCAGTAATAAATACAATACAATACCAAATGGAAAGATGCCAAAACATAGTACTTAGTAAACTTAGTATTAAAATGCAGTCTCTTATGTTACAGTGATTAGATTTTTTTTAACAACTTCTTACAATATCATAAAATATTCAGCTGTATCGATTTACAAAATATGTACTGAAATAGTTAATCTCATTTTTTTTCTATGGTTAATTATTGTAAGGCGGGACATATTGTTTTATCAACCAAGCTGCACGACCTGCAGCTCCCTTGACCTGATATGTTACAAGAAGTAAATCATTGAACATGGTTACCACTGATAAAAAACATTCTAGCTGACAGTATGGGATTAGTCTAATGACTCATCTCTAAGTATTTAAAACCAGAAGAAGCAGGAGAGAACAGATAACTCATCGGTAAGCATGCTAGAGTTGAGATGATGCGTTAGAGCAGTGTATCTGACCTAATCTACGATCCTGAAGCTGTTTGTCAGTCACGTACCCAACATGGTGCAACTGAGCTGCCACGTGACGGCTGACTAAACGCTTCTCCCAAAACCATCTCAGCAAATTTGTCTCTCGGGGCGTAAGACCGTGCCTCACACTCCGCCTTACGCTCCAGTCAAACACGCACCCCTTGTTCCACTGTGTCGTTTTCCCTTTGCCCACCAGCAGATCAAGAAACAAGCAAACAAGAAATATACAGACATCATGTAATCACATCTGAGAGAAAGGGGAATGTGGATCATCGACGGACACGTCCTGGAATGCAGCCTGAGGCAGTGATCAAGTCGCATAATATATTAAGGGTGAGGAAGGGATTATTTATTTATTTATATATTATTTCTGCAACCTCCCTCCCTACGGTTATTACCTCCTTCCTTTAGATATAACCCTGTTATTTAAGTGAGAGAGAGTGTGTGTATGTGTGTGTGTGTGTGTGTGTGTGTGTGTGTGTCAGGGCAGGAAGTTGGAGCAGGGAGGAAGTGATGCTGGGGCAGAATACCTCCTCACTTTGGGGATGGTGTGACATTCCCTCTGTGAAACCGCCACGAGGAATTAGGCGTCAGGTTGCAGAAACAAATTTGACTCAGGCAAACACAAAAGTGGGACAAAGTTATAAATAAACAAAAAAAGAGGAATAAAGAAAAACCTTAAAGTGCCTCTGGTTATCTTTCACAGGCAAACCACTGCTAGTCAAGCTATGTGTGTGTGTGTGTGTGTGTGTGTGTGTGTGCGTGTGTGCGTGTGTGTGCGTGTATGTGCGTGTGTGCATGTGTTTCCTTTTCCTCTTGACACAGTCATTATTCTCTTCTGTTATGTCCCATTGTGTGTGTGTGTGTGTGTGTGTGTGTAAGCTGGCCCATCAATGGCCAGGGTACTGAGGTGGAGAATAAGGTGGAGGAGCTGAAAAACAAATAAGCAAGAAAAAATAGTCAATTCTTACGTGTCTAAAATGTGTTTACAAGCTATTATTATGACCATAAAATTGTACAATCTTTATTTATTCACGTGGCGAGGAAAGAAGCTGTTTTCCCTCTTACCCTGGCTGTATCCAGGATCTGCCATTGGATATGCGGGATAGGGCCCCGGCTGCATCACTGGATACTGCGGGGGCATGCCAGGGTACTGCGGTGCCATCGGATACCCTGGGTGTGGGTACTCAACGGGTCCCAGCGGTTTTCCGTAGGCGTCATACATGGGCTCCACTGGGTAGCTGGCCATAGGGATGTGCTGGGCTGAGGGTCAAAAAACAAACACGGCTGTAAAGGAATACCTCAACCTCAAAGAAAGCGTTGCTGTTAGAGTAAGAAAAAGTGAGTGTGCGCTTACCATCGTAGGGTGTCCTGCCCCGCTGCTGCCTCCTCTGATACAGGTAACAGCAGGAGCACATGAAGCAGCACACCATCGTGGCGATGATAGCCACAAACAGGAGAATGGAGGAGGCAATGCCAGCTATAGTGGTGGGACTGAGAGAAAGACAAGACAAAATCTGTTAAATCTCAGAAGCACTTTCTCGCTTATTTTCATCATCTGGTGCCCATTTTATTGCAGACTTATTCACTGAAATGCAAGATTAAAGAGGATCAAGGAGAGGCTTTTGATTCGGACAGAGTGACACTGAAATCAGACCCGGGTTCATGTGACACACAGCCTCTCTCTCTCTCTCTTTCCTCTCTCCTTCTCTCTCCTTTCCAGATTCCATTACCTCATTCTCAACAGTCAAGCTACAAAGACTGCCATTTCATCTCAGCTCCTATCACTCATCAATCTCATCTCCCAGCGGTCTTAATAAGCTCCAGGTTGCCTGTTCAGTGCTGGAAAAAAGTGATGGATGGCTTCCAGCACTGTGGAGGAAACTGCCAGGTTGCAGCCTCTCAGGTACAAGCTTGCTTAGTCCAGCATTATCACAGGCTGTCACAGGGGACTTTGGTGTAATCCGCCACTTAAAGCAGAGACAGCTGATATAACTGAGGAACTAATGAGTGGATATTGCACTGTGGGGACCTGAGTGGAGCCAGTTAGTCAAATGCAGACAATAGGAACGGGTCAATAGAAGCGTGTATAAACTATTTTTCAAAAATAATGGTAACACATGTCATGATCTATGCTGACAATTACTGCCATCTATTTTCCTCGCCATTTAAATCATCCTGCACATATACCACCTCCTGAACCCAAACCCATCCAGTCATACAGTATCTGTTTGAAAAAACAAAACAAAAACAAAAGATGTGAATTAAATTTTTCTCTCTCTGTATCATGGACCCACAACCCTCACCTGTCGCCCAAAACGCTGAAGCATTCCTTTAAGATTAATTCAATTAACTTCCATTTCAGTCAGCCAAATAATGTATTTTGATAGTCATTCATTAAAAAAGATATAATTTACTGTATTAATAAGTTCTATTCTTTTCTTAAAGGGGACATGATGTTTCAGCGTGGCAGTCACTTCAGATTGCCTACGCTATCCTGTCATCACACTTGTTCCATAATACAATGATAAGAATTTTAATGTTTTGCAATGCCTTCACGATTGAGAGCTCCTGTATTCAACAATATATAAAGTTTATATTAATTTGAGTGCAGCAAAACACTAAAATAATAATGGTACAGCAAATAAAAAGGCTTAGGCCCTGAAGCACTCTTTCATCTAGATTAGAATGACACTTTAACGGACACCGTCATGAGGTCTTTCAGCGTCGGCCTTCAAATGTGAATAAAAACACCGACTCCTGGTATCAACACGGTGCTCCAAGATCGTATTGCTACGCCTCCACAGCCCCTGACAATGTCCCCACCTGAACTGGAAGAGCATGCAGCGCTTCTGCTCCCGCTCTGTGATCATCTTGAAGGCGTCCAGGCAGCAGTAGCGCCGGTGGCAGTTCCCACAGCAGAACGTGATTAGAGGGCAGTCGAAGCCGTTGTGCCAGGTGCCGTTTTTATCCACGTACCACAGGCAGTCCTCGTTGGCACCAACTGCAAGACGAGGAGAAACACAAAGCGTACAGGATGGCAACATGTTAAGGAGGCACAGGAGAGGGAGAGGGGGATATAAAAGCGAGCTGAGGAAGAAGCAGGCAGAGACAGAGAGCAGAAGATGAGGGCACACTTCATCCCCCAATCCCAAATGTATTTCCTTTCTATTTTAGCTCTTACATACTGACATATTGCTTTTTTTCTTTTGAGCTTGCATTTACAAAGTGAAATAACACCAGACTGTTCAAGCACAGATTCTGTTTTGTTCACGTACAAAAAAAAAAAAAAAGACAGAAAAATATGCATGTACTGGCTATTCTACTACTTTGTAACTTTTTTCATGTTCCCTGGCCCAACAAAATGCATTATTCAGCGGCTGCATGTGGCAGAGGTTGAAAGCCGATTAAAGCTCTAGCAGAGTACAGAGTTTTAAAAGGCTTAGATAAAATAAAATGGAACACCAGTCAATTTATGAAGTCAAATATTTCATCCCTGTGGTGAAAGACAGTCCCGGCAACATTTGTGCACATGAACAAAGCCTGGGTTGTAGCGATTTGGGGAGAGAGTGTTGGCAAATACTGACAGAGATAACAAACTATTCACTTTCAAAGGAATAACTGTAATGTGAATCTTTAAACAGAGCTGTTCTGGTGATTGTAAAAAAAACTGTTGTTGGTTTGGTTGTACCACCATCCTCAATATAGAGTCCAAAGTAAGAAAAAAACACATCAGAGGTGGCCTGGTCCGGTCAGCCACCTGTGTGTGGGCTGCAAAAAGTTACACCGCCTTGTTCACATCATATGACTTTTCCTTCTGGTGCCTGGGAGAACACAAACACATTTCTCTGACTATGCAATCTATGTAAGTTTAATTAAACTATAAATTCAACCTCAGTTATCTGGCCTCACTTGCTGAATTTAAGATTTTGAATCATCTCAGCTTTCTGCTGCTTTGTTTAGTCAATGTTTACTCAGACTTGGTTTCTGATTCTGGTGTAGTAATTTTAAACTAAGACTTACGCAGTACTCATGAATACTCATTTTGCATTTCACTACATGCAAATAAAAAAATGCCTTACATTTTGTTTGTTCTTGTATGTAGGCCTACTCTGCCAACATGCTGAGTACTACCCAAGATGCATAAAAAAATGGAAAAAAAAAAAAAAAAAAAAAAAAAAAAAAAAATCTACATACCCGATTCAGGTAAGATGAAAATGGCCCAGCATGCATAGTAGTTACAAGTATTTTCATGCTACATTTTTCCCAATTGTAGCCCACATCAATGAACTAAAATAATGATAATTAACCCTGTGAATTACTGAATTAATTTTTGTTTTGATCTATCAAACACACTGCTGAAATGTCAAAGCACCATGAATAAGAGCAGCCTACTAATTTCATCATTTGATTAATATACTTTCTCCTTACATTTCCGTCTTGGTTTATTATGTGAAACTTACAAGACTTTATTTGAGGATAAACTAAAGAGACATCTGCTGCAGAGAAAAGAAATAATCTGAATTTTTTGCACTCTTGCATTACTGTGATAGAGAAAAAAGGGAAAAGAAATCAGGTCTCACTTTGCACTACAGGTTGACGGACACACTCATGCACAACACACTGAATTTGGCCAAACACTGCAACAGTGATTGTTTAGATCCAGGCCTTGAGATAAACATCCAGTGATGCAGCTCAGAAGTAAACAGCCACAAAGCAGCATGACATCATGGACGCGCAAACGCTCGCTCGCCCCGCTGCAGGGACGATGCACGGCCGGGCACGGGCTGCTGCTGCCACCGCCGCGGCGGACACGACAGCCCTGCACGGCGGACAGCGTGTGCCCGGAGCCAGCGGCGCGGCCTGGGCGGAGAGCCGTGATCTTACCCTGAGAAGCAGAGAGGACGACGGTGAGCGCCAAAGTCACCGCGATCAGGGACATGTTGCCCGCTGCGAAGAACATCCTCATCCTCAAACAAGCGAACACAATTTAAAGCGTGGGCGTATAAAAGAGCGGCTATTTACATTAAAAAAAAAAAAAAAAAAATCTGCCTAACAGTTCCTTTTCGTCATTATTATAATTCCAGCCAGGAATTGCATATCAGGCGGGACGGGTTTGGACGATCGGTAATTTATCCGTCGAAATGACACATCGCGGCTGTGACGCCGTTCACCCGGGGCTGGAGGATGCTGCCTTCAGGTGCTGGCAGAAGCGTCGGGAAAACCACCCTGGCAGATCTTAGTGTTGCCTGATGACATGGTATAAAATGATGCAACTCTTCCATTAGGATGGCCGTGGAAAAATGCCAAGAACTAATTGTGAAAGTTCAGTGGCCTGTAGTAGTATTTGCTAGTATTGTGTGCCTTCCCGTGCGAACAATTAATTGCTCCAAACTACCCGGCTTCGCACTGTTAATTTGACACGTTTTTTTTTGTTTGTTTTGTTTTCCAAAAATACAACTTAACGAATGAACGTTTTATATCCTCCTTTGTTTTTACTTCTCATACTGTTTCTGTATCCCCCTTTGCTTCATCTCCATCGTTCATAAATCTTGTCATTTGTTTTTGCTGCCGATGTTGTTTGTTTTTTTTCTACGGATTGCCTGGTTTTATTGCACACAGTATTTGTACTTGTTTTAAACTGCCTGTTTTCATTTTAGCCTCGTTTTTCACTTTTTTGTAAAGCACGCTGAGTTTCACCCCTCATATGAAACGTGCTATACAGAGTATTTTTATTATTCATATTCTTCCTCTTCTTATCATTATCATTATGATTATTAAACTATAACTCAGCCGACGTGCCAGGTGAGCATTTTCTCCTCTTCACTCTGTCACTGTAACATGAAGCAGCTCTGTGCTGCTTGCTCTCGCCAGCCACCAACACTTTACATTTCGTTACGGGCTCCATTGTGATCCAATAAAATGCACTTGAATGCGCAGAAAATCGGGTTCACGACTTCGAAGCTCTGCAGTCCGAGTTCAGAGGGTGCACTTGAACGCAGCCCGGGACAGTTGCGGGTCAGAGCGCCTCCCCGCCGTTCCCGGTGGAGGATGGAGCGCTGTTGCATACTGCGGATTTTAACACACACTTGGTAAAGACAATAGCTCATCGCCACTTTCCACACAGTGGGAATTAACTGAGTCCATTACAAGTGGTGTGAGAATAAATCTTGGGCCTCCAACTGATGGTCATCACTTGAATTCATTCATTCATTCATTCATTCATTCATTCATTCATTCATTTCCGAGCCGTTTATCCTAATGAGTTGTGTTAACTGGCATCACTTTGATACTACATTGACCACATGTAATACGCAGGCTACTACAAATTCCTGTCTTTAAGATTTATGTTTGCATAAAAAAAATGTAAACTCCTTCTTGCACATGAAGAGATGGGCCATTAAAGGGGCAATATGCAACTTCACTATCCCACCAGAGGGTGCTGTTGTTCACTTGTTGAGCTTGCTTCCCGGTTGCGTGTTTCCAGTTTCATTAGAAAACAGTGCTGCGGGCTGTGGGAAAAAAATATTTGCTTTGTTTAGGGGGGCAATTTTTTCCCCCCAGGATGTCGAAGTCATTTGATTGGTCATTTTGGCTTGGTGGTTATGATTAGGGTTTAAGTTACATTTTGGATTTGGTCAAGGTTAGGCATAAGTTGGTTATAGCTAAGATTAGGGTTGTAGAGAATGAATGTAAGTCAAGGAGGAAA
Organism: Myripristis murdjan; assembly: GCF_902150065.1. NCBI lineage: Eukaryota > Metazoa > Chordata > Actinopteri > Holocentriformes > Holocentridae > Myripristis > Myripristis murdjan. Next base: position 12,367,924 of record NC_043984.1, on the reverse strand, counting down.
AAAGAAAACTATCACGTTCATAATGTAAGAACTTTATCCCAACATGTTATAAACTGGCACTGTAGCGTGTTTTCCACATATGCCCATTTATATCGCAGGTTAAACAATTTTCATTATAACAGATGTTTAGTGAAGTAAACTAACATAAAATAACATCAGCTAAGAAGAGATTGCATGTGTTTTGGTTCGCTGATTAGTGCACACTTAAGATCTACAATGCAAGCTGCTAACCTGTTTAATTTTTGTTTATCTCTTATCTCAAGACATTTTAGCTCACCAGGAAAATGTGCAATGTGGATGTAAAATGATTTATTCTACTAAGCATGCATTAGGTTAGGTTTGTACATTTGTCTGCCTGTTTGAAAGCATCATAAAAATGAGCATCTGTGGATCAAATGAGCCATAAAGACGCGGAAATCACAGTGCATTAAATAATCATGACTGTACTTGAGTTAAAGGATATTCCCAGTGAGCTTGTGAGGTGGTTTCAGGGTCAGCTCAGGCAAACCAAGCACACCTCAACTGGTTTAATAATCCAAAGCTACCACAGCCAAGATAATTGCAGTACATGAATAATTATAATATCGTTCCACTGACATACTTTCAACAACCCCCTCACTGTTCATGTTCGATAAAAAATGACAGTGAAGAAACATTTACAAAACAGTGCGTCTACAGCGCTGCTGTCTGGGAGAGATAAAGAGAGTGCAAGCTGAAAATGTTGTCCGTTGAGGACTTTTATTTAGAAATCTTCCATCCCAAATTTCAAATGGGTACAAGGAAATGACAACGCTGTGAATCACCATGGCAACAGTGTGACTTCCCTAATACCCACCGTACCCCAAGACATGACAGTTGGTCTAAGAGCTTTCATTTCCTGTCAGAAATAGTCGACTTTTTCTGAAAATAAGGCAGCCAATGTTTTTCTTTCCTTCTCTAAAGATCAGGATTATTTTTTTTTGCCCGTCTTTCCATCAATGTAAAGTCTCTTGGAAGAGCCCCACCCCTCGCCATGTTTCCTTTCATTTTTTTTTCATTTTTTATACAGAAACACAAAAATAATGAGTTGAGTTACAAATAGGACATGGCAAAATAGTCCGTTCATATATTGTGGTTCACCTGTCCCATTGTGGAGCCTCAACCCCTCTATTCAATCCCCTAGTCCAGTCTTAAGTCGTTCCAAAACGCCGCAGGAGGGTGAGAGGACAGAGGCCACCCCCCGCATAGGCAGGGTCTCCACTCTCACCTCTTCATCCTCCCGCCTTCAAGTCCTTCAGCTCATCCCATCACGAGTATGGAGAAACAGGGGCGTTATGGATAAGTGCATGTCGAGTCTCTTCCCATCTCGTTCCCTTCCCCTGCCAGGCCCGTCATCCCATACTCTTTTTTTCATTTTCTTTTTGTTTGTAAATTCGTCATGAGAGCTACGTGATGGGGCGATAGAAGAGCGTTTCAGGGCGCTGTTGATGGAAGAGCGGCAGGGGGCGGGGCTAGAGGCCTATGGACTGCAGGGCTCGTCTCTCGGCGTCGTTCAGGTGGCCTGAGAACATGCTGTAACACGGCTGCTGGGCGAACTGCGTCAGGAAGTCTGTCAGGTACGCCTGGGGAGAGGCAACACAGCATCTTATATTATCAATGTAGCGACGTGATACAATGTTGATCCAGGGTGTACACAGGTTATCAGGAAGTTATATTTTAAGGCAGTTTAAGGAGAAACTCATAACTTAATAACTAGATTATTCTATAGACTGTTACTATAGCAGTTTCCTTAAAGATTAGATAAAAAGGTGCTTCAGTAATAAATCTAACCATGACTTTTTTCCTATAGAAATTAGTTAAGCACACATATTGTCTTGCAATTCTCTCTACAGGTAAATATAAAGTGAATTGGGTTCATCTACACAAGGCATTTCCCCAAAGGTAAGCATATTAGGTAAGTATAAAGGGAAATTATTAGGTTTACTGGTCGACCTTTTAGTGCTTTTTCATGTTAAATCTGATCCAGAGGAACTCCAGCCATTTATGGAGCCGCTAAAAACAACCTCTGTTCATCAATATTACACATATTTTGAATCTCTCATTTTTATTGTCTTGTTAAACCCATGAGTCAGGAAATTTGTGTACATTACACAAAAACAAAAGAATCAGTCAATAAACCATATTTATAAAATAGAATTTAAGACATTTTGAGACTTTTAAGGACTTGCAGACGAGCCTTGTAGAGAAATCTGAGTCAGACTTATTTATGCATTTTTTTTCGCCCTGATTTCTCAAGCTGCAAACAAGAGTACTGCACCAATAAACAGCAAACAACAAACAAACAGCTCCCTTCATCACCAACTGCAAGTGCAAATTGCATGCTTGATCCACCAAGGCAAGCATCTATGAACTCTATAACCCTAAAAAAATAAACTCTTTGTAACCGGAGCGTCTTCTGATCTGATGTGAGGCTCGATGAAAAGCCTCCCCTGCTCCCCTGACTCGCAGGTGACGGCGTCTTGAAGCAATGACAGCAGCCATTCTGAAGGAACTAATATCTTTGTGCAAAGTCTTTATTCCAGCTTTACAAAGAATGCAGACGCTACAATATTTTGAATCGTTTAGTGTTGCAAAGTGTTTGTGAAACTGTTAGTGAAGAGCATGGCATCCAGATCAGGTTATTTTGGTGACACAGAGTCCCAAACCATTTGTGAATATGTTATCAATTTCTCACTAACAGATCCTTCACCCGATAAGACAGTCTGCCTACTGAATATCTCACTAATGTCTGAATGTGGCACAACAGGCCTGGAACCAAAGAGAAGTGTGCAGTACCTGAAGATCAATCTGATATATGGGGTCTTTCAAAGCATCTGGATCGTCCTCCTCATCGTCCTCATAGTAATCGTCATCTTTAAGACAAATACAAACAAAAAAAATGATATTCTGAAACTCAGTTCTGGGTAAGAAGAACTGCATTTATTTGTGGACAAAGTGGAAATGAGGCCAAATGAAAACACAGGAGTAGCTATGGCACTGGTAAGATGCGAGTACCATATTTGTTGGAGGCGATCAGATCAGAGAGCAGCTGCCCTGCAAGCCCTTCATCCTCCTCATCATCATCCTCCCCCTCTTCCTCCTCCTGGTCCTCCCACATGCCACTGGAATCTGCAACAAACACAACAGCTTTTACTCCCTGTGCTTTTTTTTATTTATTAGTTTTAGTAAATCAATAAATTATGTACAATATATAGGAATTTATATGCTAAAGAGGAAACAGAGTGACACAAACAATAATCAACTTTGTTATTTAACTGAATTGATTTACTATCTCTGATTAAAATTAAAATTTAAGTGTTATTATTAAAAGCAAGATACAATTAAATTGTCTTGTCTGGAGGCAATAAGAATACTAAATGCACTGTTTATTTTTTGCCAATTTTAGTGGAAGGTCGGTGTCATTTTTTTTTTTTTTTTTTTTTTTTTAAATGCAGATGGTTAACACTCGTTAGAAAACAGACACAAAGTGAAAAATATGTCCTAGCAAGATGTTCTTGTGTAACTAGAACAATAGAGAAAATTCCTTGGGCAGTGATTACCCATCCAAGTCCTCTCAAAATGTCATGTGTCTCCCTGTATTTACGGCATGCCTCAAATCAAACATTTCAATGTCCAAACCAGTCTGTAAAATCCTGGTGCTGTTGACTTATGATCTAGAAATATCTATAACTCTATGTTTTTCTAGGGCTATTTCATGTTCAGTTGCACCATGAATCACCACGACAACATCCAGCCAGGTGGTACACGACTGCATGACGGTGTCAGTTTATCAAGGTAGATCCACAGGGCAGCTAACTTGCTGGTGACACTAAATCAGTTGACAGTGGAGCCAAGTACATAAAAGCACTTAAATCTAAAAAAAAAAAAAGAAAGGCTAGGAAAGTTCAATGTCTAGATTAGCACATGGATGACTCAAAGTGTCTTCTCAAAGAGTCTCGAATGAGACACTGAACCCCTGCAAGGTGCTTCAAGTGCATCCATCAGTGTAATACTTAAAAGTGTATCAGCTGAATCACTTAAATGTAAGTTTAACTACGCGTGTTCACCTTGGCTCCAGTCTGCCGGGTTGGCCCTGCTGGCGTTGGCCTCCACTACAGACGACAGCTCATTAACAATCAGTTTGAAGATCTTCACTAGCAAAGGAATGTTGGTCCACCTCTCTGGATCTGTGGAGGGAAAATTAACAGTAAACGATAAGAAAAAAAAGAGCAGTACATTAACATAAAGGAGTAGCCGGAAATTTAATCGTGGGCAGCTTGGAAGTGGATGTCTAGTGGGACTATCCACAAAATGATAAGAAAACAGTCTGTAAGCACTTCAAATTGCACTGCATCTCACGCTCAAGCAATCATCTACATATGACCAAGAACCATGCAAGATGCTGGCGCCAGCATCTTGCATGGTTTTGGCAAACAATTTGGCGTAAACACTGCAGCCGCAGAGAGGATAATACATTTATGAGCTGTTCATGGTCATACATACATTCATCCTTTTTCATAACTCGACCCAAAATGTTATCATGTAGGTCAGGGTCAGAAAGTAGTGATGAAGGTGGTTTGGTGTCTTACTCTTGGCAGATTTGGATCGTGTGCGGATGCCCTCTTCAGGGGTGAAGATCTCCTCTCCCTTGACCACGATGTCCTGGAGACGTTTGTCGTTGGTGTTGAGGCCGTGCTGCAGGAGCTTACAGAGAGCCACCGTGCTGCAGAGGACAAGGGTAACAGACATATGAGGGGAAAAAGCAAAGTTAATGACAGCTAGAGCTTCAGGTGGCAGTCAGAGTGGGACTCTGCTAAATGTTGGTGAATTCTGTCTGAGGCTGAGTAACTTTGTTCCTCTACCTGTCACTTTGGCAGGTATCTAATCATAACTTAGAGTCCAGTTTGCCTTCAACAACAGAGCAAGTGGCAGGTACTCAAAATTGATTACTCTACATATATGATGTAATGATTATTTCTGCCAATTAACTGCTGGGTGTCAGAGGTCATCACAGTTCCAAAAAGTGATGCCTGGACCCAAAAGGAACTGCACTTCCAAGATCTGAACCATCCATTCCGTCCTGGGGGGTGGAGGGAGTCCGTAACCAGATCTGTCCATCCCCAGGAGTGTTAGTGTTGTCGGCAGAACTATAAAGCAGGTCTTAAAGGCTCAATTGTGAATGAAAGGATGCCAGTAAGGGCTGTTTTAGCTTCAGCTTAAAGCCAATCACATCAGAGAAACTATTCCATAGAGTGTGCTGTGTCAAATGTAGTTGACTGAAAAACAAGCAAGGCTTCTGTCTGACCTGACTTTCCCTTCATACTGTCCATAGAAGAGGTGCTGCCTGCTCATCCACTCAGTCATGACAAACTCCAGGGCAGGCTTCCCTGTGGGACCTGGCAGGCTGCACAGAAACTCCAGCAGGGGCTCCAGTTGGGAGTGAACCAGGTGGGCAAACACCATGATCAGAGACTAGAGAGAGAGACAAGACAAGGAAGAGGCAGAGAAGAAAGGAGAACAGCAGGAGAGAAAAGAAGTGGTGGAGATCAGATATCCAAGTGGCATCGGGAGAAAGAGGATATGAAGGAGGAAGGAGAGTGGGAGGGAGGGAGAGGGAAGGAAAACCAGTCAGGAGGTGGCTCACTAAATGAAATGCCATGTAATGAGACCTAAAACAGGAGGTGAAACAACTTTAACTCTGTGGCATTATGCGTTACAGCATGCTGAAAATTAAACACTTGAATAATGAATAAGCTCTAAGTGCTCTTTCAGGCCAGCGGTAAAGTGCTTATTGCCACAACAACCACACGCAGAGGGAACCACACAAAATACTCAGCAATGCTTCCTATAAGTGAATGAGTGAATACCTATGCTCTAATCTCAAAATGCCATTTTTAAATGCCATTATGGGACATAGATGAATGTGTATCCTTCCTGTGTACCTGCATGACGCTTAGAGTCTCGGCTTGCTGCATCTTGCTGAGAATGGCTCTGAGGATCTGGTCTAGTTGGTCGCCGAGCTCAGTCCCCGCCCGGGAGATGAGGGTGGAGACCAGACGGCCCACGAAGGCTGCTGTGAACTCCGAGGTCCGGGGGTCCAGGAGCTGGTTGACAACCTGCATGACGTACCACAGGCCGCTGTTCCCCTGCTCGTCCCTCCACTGGCCGACCTGCTCCAGGGCGACGGAGACGTACGCCCGCAGACACTCACCACCGTTCTGAGAGGGGAGGGCAGGAAAGTGATGTCAGTTTAGGCTACATGGCATCGAATATAACGGAAAAGAAACACACTTTGAAAATGTAGGGTTCACCTGCATTATGGTGTTGTCGTCAGTGCGGAGTGTACACTGTGCCACCACAGGGAAGGCCTGGCACACCAGCATCTCTGAGAGGGGGGGTTTGGTGTTGCGCACCACTGTGGTTAGGATGTCTATGGATGTCTGTGGACAGAGTGGCACGATCAGAGGCAGAAAGGGATTTTCATTTTTGGCATTTCTGCTTTATTTGATAGGGACAGCTTAAAGAGACAATACAGAGGAAAGACGACATACAGTTAATAGCTTGACCCAGAATTGAACCAGGGCGGGTAGTAAGTGATACACACTCTACCACATCAATCAGGGGGGTGCCTAAGTGTTAGTTTTTTGAGCAACTAAAAAAAGTGAACTTATTTTTATTTCAACAGAATATTGACTTTTAAATTAGTCAGTGGCTCTTCATGCATTGGGCTACTTACGGCACAGAGTCCAGATGGGATCTTGTCGGGGGGAGCCTGCATGATGCTGACCAGGGTAGGGATGAGGCGCATCTGCATGGGGCCCTGGCACCCCTCGACTTGGGCCAGCTCCTTAAAGATGTCCTGGGCCAGGGATGCTACTACAGGGTCTGAGGAAAGGCAAGAAGACAAGGCCCGAGTAAAGATCGGACACAAAGCAAGGCTACAAAGAGGAAAAAGCTCAGTGAAAGAGACAAGGGTGCGAGGTGAGTGAACCAGGAGCATCTGGGTCAGCGGAAAAGGGCATGAGCGGGATAAGACACATGATCTCAAGCCATCTGAGGCTTGACTTCTCATAAACTTTTATCTGTATGTAAATAAACAGATCTTCATGGTGATTTACCTCCATGTAAGCTGATAAAAATATATCATGAAACAAAGCAATGTCCTGACTGTAGACTAAGTCCTGTGCCGTGCTGTTTCTCAAATCAGCTACCGCGTTTGTCTCTTCAGAACAAAAACATGTTCCAACACCAATGAGAAACTATGAGCAAGGCACAAGTGTGCAACCAGCTGGTGTTTTATTTTTCTCCTGTTTTTCTCACTTATTCCAGCCTCTCCATGTGTGACTATTACAGAAAATTTGGCAAACTGCAGTCTTAAGTTTTGACAATCGATCCTCTCATTTAGCCTCTGAAAGCCATATGGGAGTGCAAAGAACATTTTCAGACAGAAAGAGAAAAGGTGGTGAGGGTTAAGTATAAGCAGTAACATTTGAATATGAGAGTAACCCAAGAGGGTCCCACAGACAGAGAATGTATGTAGAAAAGATGTGGCCGCACCGTTGTTGTATTTCAGGAAAATAGCGATGGTGAGAGGGCAGATCTTGTTCTCTGCGCTCGTGGTGAAGGCGGGGTCAACGGTGCAGACGATGCACAGCGTCTCCATGACAAGAGTGAGCACCTCAGAGCTGAACTGGGCGGCCAGTTGCACCAGGCCCTCAAGGACGCTGGGCAGGAAGGGCTGCAGGACATGGGTGCTCTCCGACAGCTTCAGCTGATCACAGTACCTACACAACATTCGTTCATTTTAGGTGTGCTCAAATATATGCATTCAACACTGTTATACCTTCACAACTCTCAGTGGACATTCGCCATTGAATGGTTATGTAGTGACCCTTTCAGAGAGTTACACTGCTTTTTGGAAGGAGGAAAGCACCAATACTTCTTTTAAATGAGTATCAAATTCCAAGTATCAATTACTGAACCAATCCATGTCTTTCACTTTAATGGTGTAGGTTTGGACTATTAGTTTGGCGTGACTTGATAAAAATCACTGATACAAAAACTTTTTTCCACTGTTTGAGGAATACGGACTTCTCTCTATGAAAATAGAGAAAATGGAGTTTCCTTTTATGTCTGACATGCTACTCAGAGCTTTTGTATATCGGGGATTAGACTTGGGTAAAATCTGATACAGTATTCCATTCTGACCCCCCCTAATTGCGAGTTTAAAATTCTACTTTTGTATCTTCCCCCCAACTGCAGTACCAAAAAGGGATAGAGCTTTCAATGTGGCCACTTAGCCACACTGTTTGTTCTACCTATGCACACCTACAGCAGGGAAAGCAACATTAAACCACAACTTGGAAATACAGCAACTTCTCTTTAGCTAGAAATTTTATCATGATCAAGCTGTCCAAATTTCAAACTTTCTTCAGGATGTCAAGTTGCTGATTCTGAACTGAATCTGTCCAGTTCTGTTTCAGGAGTAATTCAGCCCGTGAGTCGACAGACCGCTGGGACCTCAGTGCCAAGACGCTTCTGGGAAACCAAACTTTGTAAATTTTAATGTTTTTAGCATGAACATGGACCAAATCCAGGTTTCTCACTAACATCCCTGCCTCTGCTCTCTGGTTTCTGGCTTTCAGTTGTTCATGCTCTCCTTATTAGATCACAGAAGTGGTATAATTCTGCTGTCAGGCAAAAACCTCTCATCTCCAAATTGTCAGCTTTTAAGGAACTAAAAAAAATCTGCTTTGTTTGCTGCTTGAAGGCCATACATTTTAGAGTTTACCCAACTGGTTTTGAAAGGATTTCATAAACACAAGGGTTGTTTTCTCATCCTACAGAGGGTCATGTAACACTTCTCCTCCTCTCCTGAAGGCAACTACACGTAAATTCTATCTCATGGTAGGTGTTGGTTTAAAAACACAGGCAGCTCACCCCCAGATGGCCCTGACGGCGGAGATGCGGACGGAGGGCGGCTGGCTGTCATGGAGGCCGCTCACTGTGGCCTGAAGGAACTGCTGGATGAGCTCAGGAGACATGGCCGCTGTGAAGCGACTGGCCGCCCACAGAGCCCGGCCGAGCAGGAACGGAGATGCCGCTGGTGAAGAGAAAATGAAAGACAACAGTGAGACGGGGGGAGAAAATGGAGATACTGAGGCGGCAAAACACTCCAGTGGTGCAAATTTATTACCACTGCATGCTGACATTTTCAAGAGTCTTTTCGCTCGACCAGCAAGGTGATAATGTAAAATTTCAGATGTAAATCTAGTGCTCAGAACATTACATGTGGTTGTGATAAATTTGCACTGAGGGTACATTTATGAATTGCCCAGACTGTGTCTCTTCCATTTTAGGGGTTTTGAGACAGCCATGAGGCAGAGGGGAGGAAAGCTGAAACAAATCAGGGCAGAGATAGAAGAAAGAGTGGGAGGAGTATGGTGTTAACTAGGGCAATGCATTTTATAACCCATTTCAAAGTCACATATAAGCTTCAGGTGAACTCAACTGAATGTTTTCCTTTTGGTTTAGAGATCAGACAACACTGGACTAATTTACTCATAATACCACATGGACCAAGCTGTGTTACTAGGCTTGTGAACAATCATAAAGGGCCAGAAAAGGACAAAAACATCTCTAGGTATTTAAGCATTCATGCAACTGGTTAACCAGAAAAACCCTGGGTCTGTACATTAAACAGACCCTTGTGTGCCACAAGGGTCTGTCCTGGGACCTCTTTTGTTTACGATTTATGTAAATAATCTGGGTCAAAATGTATCCAATGCTACCTTGCATCTTTATGCTGATGATACTGTCATCTATTCCTGTGCAGCAACTCTTGTACATGCAGTTCATCATTTGCAAACTGCCTTTTCTGTTCTGCAAAATACATTGTGCGAGCTGAAACTTGTTCTGAATGCTGGTAAAACCAAGCTCATGTTGTTTACCAATTCGAAGTCAAGCGCCAATGTACCTGTGGTAACTACAGCTAATGGAAAAGAGATTGAGGTTGTCAAGTCTTACAAATACCTGGGTATCTTACTTGATGACTCTCTCAGTTTTAAACCACATGTTCAGTACCTGGTCAGGAAGCTAAGGCTAAAATTAGGTTTCTATTTTCGTAACAGGCTGTGTTTCTCTTTTGATGCAAAAAAGCGTCTTGTCGCTGCTACTTTCTTACCTGTACTGGATTATGGAGATGTTTTATATATGCATACCTCTGGTCAGTGTCTTCATATGGTTGACACAGTGTACCATGCATCCTTAAGGTTCATTACAAACTGTAAAGCTCTTACTCACCACTGTGAATTATATGCTCGGGTAGGTTGGCCAGCTCTGGCGACCCGTAGGTTCACACATTGGTGCATTTTTATTTATAAGACTATTCTTGAGCTGCTTCCGTCCTATCTATGTGATCTCATTGCAAAGAAACACACCGGATTGTACTCTCTGCGTTCACAGGAACTCTTTCTGCTCTCTGTCCCAAATGTCCGGACTGAAATTGGGAAGAGGGCTTTCAGTTACTCTGCTCCCTCGACGTGGAATTTGTTGCAGAGTGAACTGAAACTAAAGGACTTGGTGTCAATTAATGTTTTTAAATCAGTAATGAGAGATCGTGAATTGAGGTCCATTGAATGTCGTTGTTTTTAGCACATCAGTGTTTATATTAGTTTCCCCGAAAGCACTGTTTTATTCATCTTTTGACTTGCTTGTATTGTATTGCTGTGTTGTTGTAATGTTTATTGTTTGTTTGTTTGATTGTTTGTCTGTTTGTTTGTTTATCTGTTTGTTTGTTTGTTTTGTGATTTTAACTCTTTCTGTTGTTTCTCTGTCTGTAACTTAGTGTTTTTGCTGCTGACCGTCTTGGCCAGGTCGCCCTTGAAAAAGAGATTTTTAATCTCAATGGGATTTACCTGGTTAAATAAAGGTTAATAATAATAATAATAATAATAATAATAAACCAGGCCAATAACTGTTTGGGGCAAAAATGACAATGATGTAGCAGCTACAAAACTGCTGGACATGCAACAATGCCAGAGCTCTTCTGTTTTTTGATCAAATACTGAAGTAGCAGAGCATAGGGAAGCACCACTAATGAATTGTGCCCAGCATCCCAGACACTGGATGCTTAAGTATTTGAAGAATCTTTTGGAACACTGGTCCTGTGTTTGGCCCACTGACTTGTTTACCACCATAAAATCTGATGTAACTGGCCAAAGATCAGATCAGGACTAACCTGCCAGGTTGAGATCTGCCAGGATGACATTGGCCAGGAAGCCGTGCATGTCAAACTGGATACGGCCGTTCTTCACGTTCTCCGTGATGATGGTCTTGACTGAACCCAGGGCCAACATACAGGCTTCATGGACCTTCCACCTGGTAAAAAAAAAGAAAAAAGAAAAAAAGGAGCAGGATTATACAGCAGTGATGGGCGAAGAGGCTCTTATTTCTTTTACAGTGGAATAGTTTTATGAGCCACTCTAGGTTCCCGTCATGCCTGTTCAATTTGTATTGCTTTGTTCCTTTTTTTCAGTTCTGAATTATTTGCATGTATGAACTAATTTGACCACAATTAGAGTAACAACCCTGACTTACAGTGTGAGATATTGCTATCAAGTGTTGATGCTAATGATCCTAAAAACACAAGAATTTGTAGAATTTTCAAATTTTTGATACTGACTGATACTGACTGAAGTATCGATCCTTGTCACATCTGTGTCTACAGATAAACTTGTCTTAATCATGCTTGCCATGTTTATTTTTTAAAAAATTTCCCCCAGTGTCTTCATTTATTGTCATCTCTGACTTTTACTCAGAGGTCAGTTCCCTCTGAGAATTCTCAAAGTGCACATAGAGGACTGCAAAAGTTGACATCAGAGCTTTTAAGCATCTGCAGATTTTGCAGTGAAACAGCCTTAAACCTTAGTGGACTCAGGGCAGCCTGGTTCAGAATCTGTGAGGCCAGACTTTGGGATTGAGCCAGAGAGAGAGGACGAGACGGTGAGTCAGTCGGTGTGAGTGAAGAGACGTCTCCTCACCAGTGCTCGTTGCCACTGTTTTTGGCCTGCTCGGCCTCCTGGAGGTGTCTGGTTGCTGCCGCTGCCAGCGCTGCTGCACTCTCATTCTGAAACTCCGTAGCAACAGCCTGCATGAAGAAGTCAAGGGTTGAATCATTATACACACACTCGGGTGGACCAGAAGCAACAAAGTGAGTTGGCGAGCTGAGCGTTGCTATGCAACTGCAGCAAACTCACAAAAACTGGATGCCTCTGACCCCTGTCCTAATGCTCAGCCCCTCACAATCTGACACTGTGCAGAAAAGCAAATACTGTTCATAGTAAACAAGCCCATCCAGTCCTTTCTGAGAATGAGGGCAACATCTTTAGCAGCTGACTCCACTGTTTGCAGAGGCTGCAGGTGTAGGAGAGGGAAAACAAGAGAAGGGAGGCCTGTTCCTTGAGGAGTATCTGTGGCCTAGCAGGTGTTAGTGTCCTATCTCCCACAACCCTAACGAAAGTTAATGTATTTGTTTCTGTTCTTCCAATATCGATAACCTGTTAAAATGACTGGGGGGAAAACAGGCTCATTTAGCCCAAATACTCATTTAGTCCAAGTACTTGGTGACGTTAACTGTAGTTGACTGGCTACAACAATGCCTCACAAAGTGTTTTTCTTCAACAGCTGAAGGCTTTTATCTGATCAACTCTGTACAATGCTGCTAGATGTGTCAAGTTGCCTCATGCTTGCCATCTAGGCCAAACTAGTCAATGAGGGTAGTGGTCATAACAGCAACATGAGCTTAGCCTCCAAAAGAACATGCAAAATTGATATGGACTGCAAACTACTAGTGGAAAAGAAATAACGAATAAGTTTGGCTTGAGTATGGAGGCTGTATACAGAACCAGGCAATTAAAATCTACTGGATGTTTTTGTCACAAACTGCTTTTCCAGAGGAAGTGAATTTGTTTGTGACAGACAAAAAAAAATGGAACAACCCAATTCTGACCACATTTCATAGGAAGTGAAGGGAACTATGGTCAGTGAGGCACTGTATCTTTTTTTTTCTAATTTGAAACAGACACATTTTTTCATTGCTTATTCGTATGTGTTTCTCTCACCAGCAACAAGTCCTGAGCAGAGATCCTCACAGAGTAGGAGAAGGTATCATCATCCTCATCCTCTACAAACTGCTGCGGGTTTGCAGTCCACACTTTGATCTGAAGGAAAGGACAATGCAAGCAACCACTCATTACACCAGAGCTTACACACACATGTATGATGAATCTGTGGTGTAACAATTCACCCTTTCCATGGCATGGTTGGTACCTTGGTTTTAAGGCCATAGCTCAGTTTGCATTATGTTTTGACTTGAAAAAATTGCAATGACACAGAATTCAAGTGCTCTTTTTTTAAATGTAAACATATTGCAGCATAAAAAAAACAATATGGTTATTTGGCCAATGGTCTGTAAGTGTTGTACAGCAAAGAGGCTGAAGGCCTTTACATGCAGCTTGTAGAAAAATCATTATTACTCAAAAAACAGTGTTAAACGTTCCACATTATCAGTGTGCAATCTACAATTTTACATCATGCTCGGGGAAAAACAACTTCACATGCAAGAAATGTGGTGGAAAGACAAAAAATATCACTGTCCTCCACTCATGTACAGTGCACTGGACCATTTTGCCCAAACTAACTCCCCATTTTCTTCATTAGTTTGCCATCCATCACACAAACCACAGTTAAAATCAGGCCAGCTTACATCCAAGGGGCCTCTTTGGATGTGAGGGATCAGTCACAGCAACCCCCCACCCACATGTGTGGCCAGCTCAGCCACACACACAGTGATTTTGTGTCTCACCTGGTCCTCGGTGATCTGCATGTAGAGGATGATGTAGTAGATGAGCTCAGGGAGGGCTTTCTTCACTGTGCTCTTGAACTTGCTGTTCTCCAGCAGCGTGTGGACAAACTCAAAGATACTAAACACCAGATTCTCAAAGCCCAAAACCTCACCTACAAAAATGGAGACAACAAACAGAGCGATGAGTTGAGAGGATGCTAATTACTATCAATTCTGCCATTAGTGCACAGAATGCAGATATGCCACAGATTTCTTTCAGGCTTAGGCCATGTAAACACACAGTCATAGATGTTGCTCACCATCTGAGTCTACAGGGTCATCCACCTCTTCTGTGTAGTTGACCTCTGTTCTCACATAAGTGAAAGTTTGGTTAAGGAACATTCACTCAAATATAACTGAGCAGAGAGGTGGGATTGGTCAACCTGGCCTCATTTTACATTTCCTCCCATGTGTCTCTGCTTGATTTCTATTTACAGTGAAGACAAATTGGATACAAATTTCCAAATATGTTCATTTGTACAACATTTAATCCCCAGCTTATAAAGATCGCCAGATGTCACTTATTTGTGAGAGATATGGTGAAGAATATCTCAAAATCTGTTTCACTGTTTCAGAGAATGTCCAGGAATTATTTGTTTTTCTCTGCATTGTGTAAGCACGGGCATGATAAAAAACACACATATTGCCACACAGCATTTCAAGGGTCGACATGCAGAATGGCCTGTGCAGAACCATAAAATGTTCACACCACTGTAGATAACACAAACAAGCCATGCTGTCCCTTGACACTTGCAAAACAAAAAAACCAACCTGAAGCTCCATGCAATGATCTCATGAGGGAGCTGCCTGTCAGTCAGCAGGAAAGTGTTTATCAACCAAAGTGTGAGTTACAGAGCTAAAATGTGAGCCGAACCCCAGGTAAAATACCATTCATTAACCAGTTCAGATGTTGGATTATAAATTAGCTTGATCAGTGATGATGCCTCACGATTATCGAAGGTGAATGATTTTTATATAAGACATGGACAGTAGAGGTTATCTCCACATGGGCCTAGCATTGTAAAGGATATAAAGATGCACTTTCAGTCAGTGTGTTCCACACAATGGGAAGGATCTGCTGCATAGACGACACCATGGGTTTGGGGAAGTTCTTCACCAATGCTGTCACCGCCTGGGACAGGAGACAGGGGGAAAAAAGACTGATTTAAAGGCTTAAAGGTTCCTAGACATTTTCCTCTATAGTTTTCTCCCAGATTGATGTTTGTAAGAGATAAAGATTTTTTTATGTGTCCTATCAGCAGCGGCTCAACGTGATTGACGACCATGTTGTATCACTCCATAGCTTGAGATAATTCTTCAAGACAACAAATCACGCACATCACAATATCTGAAATGACAGTAGGCTCTAAAAATGCACATAACGATTTGGCTGTCTTGGATGTCTAGCGTGTACATGGATATTAAATTCGCCATAAAGCCCATCACTAAGTCAAGGCAATTACCTACTGACTAAGATGGGTGTCACCAAATTCTATGATTGATTTTTATTGAATCAGTCGATTACAGGCTGCAGGCTTTATTCATTTTTTGTGCCTTTCCAAACTTTTCCTACACAAATATGGAATGTAATGCTGCAGTACACTCAGCCACTGCCTTACTGAGCTGTATCCCAGAAAACAAACCTATGGCAGTTTATATTCTGCTCTATCGAGCCACCCACCTTAAGGACCTCCATCTTGAGGCCGCTGTCAGAGGACGGCCCATCAGGCATCTGCAGGGCCTGGACAAAAGCCTCTGTGAACTGCTGCACCACCGGGAAAATCAGCGCTTTAGCTGCACCCTAGACACACACGTGAGGATGTACAGAGTTACAAGTGAAGCAAATCACACAGGACACATACTGTCATATCAGTCTGCATCTCATCCAGGTCACCCCTTTTTTACATGCTTTTTTGGATAACATGAAGTCATAGCAACCAGGACTGTGCACGGGTAATGGACAGGCCAAGATTAAATCCACATTATTATAATCCACATTACCAAAAAATAAAAAACAAACAAACAAACATAATTGCGTCTCTTTTTCCGTGTTGGGTTATGATCACACTTGTGGCTATGTAGTTGAGTAAGTACAGTGTTGCACGGATACTGCCAGGATCATGGATTTGATGATGGCAGTGAGCACCAAGGCTAAAATACACATATTGCTAGGACTGTGGTTCCTGTCCACTTCACTGTATGAAGTTTTTATGTAGATTTGAAAGATTTTTGACAAACACCCCTTGTCCCACAAAAGGTTGTTTTACTAGGCCGACATAAAACCAAACCAAAAAAATGTATGATCTCATGATGTTGTGAGGCAGTGTAGGTAAAACTGCCTTGAAAATGGATTATGTAAGATTTTTCTTACATTTCCGCAGTGAGTGACAACCAACAGTCTCACCTTTTCAAGTTCTTCGATTGCACAGATGAGGTTGGCACAGGTGGTGAAGATCTCGACTGCTCTGGAACGGGTGCGAATGCTGTACACCTGCAGTTTGGGAACATGAAAAATCAGCATGACTGATTTTTGTGTGACCAATATTTTATGATCACTGGTAACAACAGGAAAAGAACTCAGTATGAACACAGTGATAAGGAATACAATCAGGACCATGGATCAGGACCATTTCTGCATCAGCTGCAGAAAAAAGTGAAACTGGAAAAGAAAAAGTGACCAACTGGGGGGAGGGTTTGCTGTACCTCGGCCATAGTGAAGATCTTGTACATCTCAGGTAGAATCACTGGAGCGACCAGCGGCATCTGTGTGTCTGTAACCTCCCGGGTAAACTCTGGACACAACACACAACAGATGGTTAGAAAAACTAAACCAATGTAGCTCCAAAACCAGTTTGCTTGGCTTATTATTTTCTAAGACTAGGTTTTCTACCTCTAAATGTCTGTAACAAGCTAATGTGTCTTGTGAAATGAGAAAAATAAGCAGAGAGGAATAGGGAAGACTTGCATCAAATAGTTGGAAAATGACAGTCTGGCATCACCATGTTTCAACCTGGATGTGATAATTTGGAATAGGCACACACAGTGTAATGAGTACAGTACAATACACTTTTAGCATAAAAATAGGCAGGCCTGTAATGACGTGAACATGTAGCTGCTTCTCTGTAACCATTAAACATATGATTGCATTTAAGAGGTAAGAGCAGGGTGTCATTCAGTATCCCTGGTGGTGTAAAATGAATGTGAATTGGAGATGTCCTACAAAAATTAAAAAACATTCTGTCTCCTGTGCCTGCCCTACTTTCTCTCATGTTACTTCCTCATTGTTTAAACAAAGCACTCCACTTCTCATGAAGGTTCTAGTTTCATCATATTTCTATGGTGTGTCTGCACGTCTACAATCAGTGTGTGTGTGTGTGTGTGTGTGTGTGTGTCTCACTGTGTACCTGTGAGGACCCTCATGGCTCCGTGCACGGCGTTGACATCTCCACTGACCAGCATCTCCATCAGCAAGGTGAAGAGCTGCGGCCAGGCCTCAGGCCAGTCCCAGTGGGCGATGGCTGACACGGCGTAGGCCACGCTGGAGCGCACCTTACTGATGGCCTCACGCAGCCCCCCCGGCAGCAGCTCCCTGATGGCAGCTTTAGCCTGAGGACGGACAGAGGGGTCGACCACCACTTGGATTAAAAACCTTTGTGAGGTCAAAATAAAAGCCGTGCACAATTTCCGTTTGCAAAAACACAACTGTTGCCGCCAGTGCACTCGGTAAGTGAATTTCCTACTTACCCGCTCTGTGGTTTCAGGGGGTCTGAACTTCTCTGACTGGGAACACCAGTGAGTTTCCACATACTGCTTCAGGATGACAGACGCTAACTGCACACATACAAAGGAACAGACAACCACAGACGGATACACATGCTTTTTAAAAAGTGGAAATCAGGTGACACGCTCCAACTCCTTTTAACAGTCAGGAAAACCATCAGGACAATGATAGTTTGAAACTCTGTTTAAATAATGAAACAGTGATATGTTTAAACATCCATATAACATAAATTTCTTTTATCTTTAATAGTGTGTCTTTGTATTTAACTGGCTTTTGTCTGGCCAAAACCAGCCCTCCATTAGTTAGATGAAATACCACAGTTTACATAATACTTCCTCATAAAGCTATTTCGTCTATGTAATTATTGCACAGTAAAAGTTTATTGTATTTTGAGAGATGTACTATTGTATTCTGCCCCTTCCTGTCACTGCAGATTTCAAGTGTGTAATCTTTGATCTGCAATTTCAAAATGAAGCTCTGGAGGAAAATCCAACATGGAGTAGTCATTCATCTTTTGGTCCCTCATCATCAAATTTTTCACAACGCTGCTTTAGCAAAGCACAAAAATAAATTTTAAAAAAAAGCATGACTTGCAGCTATGAAATTCTAGATTTATCCAAATAATGTTTTCAGTTAGCCAAAGCAGACAAGCAAACTAGCTTACTAATACTGTAGCCAATAACCAACTAGCAATGGCAAGTTCTAGTGGAAAATGCTACAATTTGGTTGACAGCATATGGACACGTTATATCTTGGGATGCATGATAGTATCAGCACATTGTCGTTATCAGTCAATATTGGCTTTTAAAGTAAATATCAGTATCAGCCTGAAATTAAAATATCTGTCGATATGCCATGTGGATTAGTGTGAAACAGGTCAAACTCGCCCTGGTTGTAGCTGTTGTCAGGATTGTCTCAGGGAGAGCATCAGCCAAACCTTAGGTAGGATGAAATTAACAGTTTTGTTTTGAAAAACATGCTATATAAAAAAAAATAAATATGACATGATACACATAACCTAAGTTGAAGTAGTTTTCTTATTTTGCCTGGTGAATGTGTACCTTTTGAGCAGCATTACATTTTAAGTCTGCATCTGCCAGTGGGCCTTCACAATAAGAGCATGCATAATAAAATGTTACTTCCACTGCAGGAGAGACTTCATGTTCTCCACAATTAGGTGGGAAAAAATATGTGTATCTTGGCATTCAGCAATCAGCCAAAAGAGTTTGAAAATATTGGCATATTGGATAACAAAAAAATCCAATATCATGCATCCATAATTATAGGCTATCCCTTCTAGCATTACGTTTGCTTGGTCATCTTTTTTTTAGCGAGAATTTGTCTGATTTGTATGTAAATGATCTAATAAAGTTGATGTTCTACATGTGTGGAGTTAAATTTGAAATGAACTCGTGCCCTCTTTCCCAAAAATCCCCTGCAAATCCCCTACAGAAGATGTTGCGTGTGCATGTCCCTCACCTGACGGATGGCGAGTGCTCCCTGAGGGTCGACTGTGAGCTCTGCCAGGTGGACGCCAAACTCTACAACACAAGTAGAATGGCAAGAGGGGAAAAGTCAATTAACAGAGAGCACGAGATGAAAGCACTCAATGGAAGGGGTAACACTACTGATAAGATTTAGAGGAAAGTTTTGACAAGAAGGCCTAGTGGGGTGGATGCAAGAATTAACATGGAATGAAAACAATAATAAAAAGGGTATGCATGCACTGTGTTTGAGTCCAGCGCAATTTTGCATCTGCAGCTGAAGTTAACCTGCATTACGGCTGCAAAGAACACAAACTGTCATGATAGGCCTTTGTCCAACAAGTGATTCGATTAATTTGAGTATCTGTGCTGACACAGATTGAGCAGCAATGTGACAGTGGATTATCGCAGTTCTGTGGCTTGAACCTGGCCAGGCAGGAATGCAGAGAGAGAGGAGAGATGAATACAGTGAGGATCAGAATCAACCACATCCCATGTACCAACTGTCTCTCTCTGACTGGGTTTAATGAAGAGTGACATCAGGGGCCAGGAAGACAATGTTAGTGCTGACAATCCTGCAAAGCGGCTGCCTTAGAGAGAGGCCGGCGGACAGGGTCATTCTCGCTGCGACACTGCAGCGTAGCCGACAGACAGTGTGCACAATCAGCCTTTTACCGGCGACAGGAGGAACGCAGGAAGAACGGACAATGGAGCTGTGCATAGCCTGCCGCCATCAAGTTTCCATCCATCCCACTGCGGCTCTCTATCAAAACAAGCAGCGATGCTTTTTACGGGGCCTGATGTCCCAATGAAGCCACCACTCAAAATGATGTCATTACTTTCACTGTTTTTTACAAACCTGAGAGCCTAAGGCAATGCTTTAGTGCCTTTTAAAATCTATTTTACAAAGCTCTCTATCACTTCTTCAACAGGTGGGGGTTCATGGAGGGCACCATTAACCAGAATTTGATCATTTTAACACACAAAAAAAACATATTTTAAACTCTAGTTATGGGTGTTTGCTTGTGATCTGCCTCTCCATGGTGCTGATGCAGGAGGCAGGCTGCTCGGCGGGATTCGCGGGAGACTCCCCTCGGGAAAACATCTTCGCGGGAAAGTGTGTCACTCTGACTGCTACCAGTGGTTGCCATAGCGACCATACGATCAGTTACTAAGATTCACGTTGACGCACGGGGTGGCTGATATTAATCCGTCGTCCGCTGCTCAACAGGATCATTTCATACGGTTCAGCAGCAGTCGGGCTGGGTGGCTAAGCTAGCCGGCTGCTGTGGGCCATCATCAGACACGCTGCTGTCATTTTCCACTTTCCCTGCTGCTGCTGAGGCCGGGGTCCACATCCCCACCGCTGCTTTATTTTAATGAACTTTCACACTTAGCCCGGCTAGCTCAGCACTGATTTTAATATTCTCTTCAAGCCAAGCGAGCTGAGGCGGATGTGAGCACCTGAATTGGTAAGAAGTGCAAGTTTCCAAGTTTAAAAAAACAGACTTCCTCGCTAACTTAGACAGCACTAACTTGGGAAAATGTGGCCTACTTAGCTCAAGCTAGCTGACTTATCCACGTTAGCTAGCAAGAGGACAGATGAGGCGATGAGCTCGCTGGCCGGACGGTGCCTTCCTCATCGTGCAGGCCCGTGGCAGCGGTGAGAGAGAACACCCCGTCACGTTATCACACACTCGAGCTAAGCCCAACGTAGCACACGTAGCCCCGCCGGCTACCACTTACCCTCTGTCACTTCCAGCACTTTGATCTGCTCCTCCGCGGCCGCACGCACCTCCTGGACCGCGGACAGGATGGCCGTCAGCGTCTCGATCAGAGCCTCCTTCAGTCCCTGCTGGACCGGGCCGGCGGCCGACCCGGACCGAGCACCCGCCGCACTCATGCCTGCCATGTTTTCAGCAGCAGCAGCAGCCCGCTACAGACAGTCCACCGCCCGTGGAGCAGCCACAGCCAAGCGCGCCAATGCATGGAAACCTGGAGGCGGGGCTTGCGACAGGAAGCACATTTTCCCCTCATTGATCATGCTTCCGGTCCGGACCACCCACCCCTTTGTCTTTCACCACAACTGGGCTTCGGCTCCCTCTTGTGGGGCGGAGGTGATGCTGCTTTCAGGTGCTGTTGCAAATGTGCTTGGTGAAATGAATGACCCAGGAAAGTTGGGATGTTTGGATTGTTTGTTGCTCCCATAGATAGATACTGGAGTCTGAAATGGAGAAGAGTTCACTTTGGCATCCGTTTTGTCCCTTTTGCTACAGCAGCACTAAACAAACTGCCTCGCTGTCCCTGTACAGAGCCAGGCTTATGACGGCATGTGATACATGTTCATATGTGTTGGGACCGAGGTCGTTACAGTTAACTAAAGCTAAACTAAAAACTAAAACTCTGTGTGAAAATACCTACATTTTAGTTCTAGGAGTCAACTACCTTCACAAAGTGTTGGGTTTGTAGTGTAATACCTATTCTGAACTTCTTAAATCTTCCCCTGACAACCCTCCATATTATAATAAAAAAAAGAACTAATACTGAAACTAATAAAAACATAACTAAAATAAAGATTTTGGTCAGGGTTGAAGGTTATCTGTACGTGTATCTTTATGTTGTAGTATATCTGTATGTTTCTATGTTTGCACGGGCTGTTATAATTTATTTCCTGCAGGGCAATCAAGACTATATCTATCTAGTATAAATTTTGGCTAGTTCATTAATTAAACCATCTAGTTTGAGGCACATTATGCAGCAAGTGGAACTTCAGATGCAGACAGGGATGTTTAAATTGGCAGTACCTCAGGGGTTTGGCGCGGCTGAGAGCTGTGACTCACGACATGCCGGCAGATTGTGAAAGCTCCCTCCATCAGCTGCTGTCAACAGGTGTAGTCTCACCTGAGCTGCCAGAGAGGCTTGAACTTTCATTACAGACTTCTCACTTCTCCATTCTTTGTAAAGCCAACGGTAACATTAAACCACTGTCAAGTGCAACCATAGTGCAAGTCTTTGTGAGGCGTGACTGTCAGTCTGTACATAAACCTGCCAGTTGCAGTGGGTTAGGGTTACTGAAGGAACAATTACCAGCTTCACCTTGTAATCCTGTTGCTCTAACAACAAGGAAACAGATAGGGAATCAGTAACTTCTCCATGAATGTGTTATGGAAAATGTGACATCGTGCATCCCCTCTGAAAAATCCATGGTTTGGGCTACTCAGCACACACCTATATACACTGTGCCGAAAATGCATGCAAAGTTTGTTTCATTTTTTCAGTCTTTCTGTATGTGAAGAGCCCATATCTACTTAGGTGTTAACGTTCTTGGTACCATAGACTGTTTGCATGCAGGTCAGGGAGTCGATTAATACAGCAAGCAGTCCAAAGAACACATCATGGTTGAATGTCTTTTCATAGGCCTCCTCCCTGTGGAATATAAAACCTGCCACAAACAATATATAAGGCATGTGTAGCACTTACACTTGGTGCTAGCTGTTCTTTTGTCCCCTACATATCATCATCACCTCTGGCCAAAAAAGTGACAGCATTAATGTGAGATCCAGTTGATGCAGCTGTACCTCTAAACACTTGGGCGCCTGTACCTGCATGTGTGTCCATCACCTGGTTGTGCATTTTCACTCAGACAGTGCTACACGCTGCTTTCATAGCTGTAATTTGAGTCTTTGTACAAAATGTACAGGAAGAATTAGACACATTGAAGAGCAACTAATAAAGAAAACATGTTGTGAAATAATAATAATACTACTAAGAAAGCCAGATGTTTTTGGTGATAAAATTACACTCACTTATTGCTGCAGCGAGTTTGGCATTAAGGAAAACACAAAGTAGAGGTGCTGACAAAAAATAAAAATAAATAAAAAATAAAAATGTGAAAGTAATCTCTTTTTTCATATCATCACTGTGAGATCTGAAGGATTATGCCAAAGAAGCAAACCCGGGGACTCAGATTGCTCTGAAAAGAAAAGCCAAATATTATACACATTTGATGCTAATATGTGAATACATTTGATGTGTATGGGTGTTTTTGTGATGTCATATGTTTGTATATGAAGTCCCCGCAATGCCAAGAGGCATGTCTCAGTTGTGGTTTGACTGCCACAGCTGCAACCTCAGCTTTGTGCTCTGACCCTCTGAGAAGACGAGGACAGGAGGCTAACACTGAACCACGCTTTGTTTGCTTCGTTCTTGGTTTGTTTCCCCCCACCGTGTTGGGAATCAGAAGAGGAGTGCTGAGTTTTGACTCTGAGATCATGGAGAATGAACTGGTTAAGAAAGCCTTATGGGTATGTGATCCATCAACACTGCTACTCTAAGGGCTGAGAAGTAAGAAGAAGCCAATATAAGCTTCAAAAAACAGTATGAGATCGGAAAGTATTTTCCCTGCCCGTATTTGGCTGACCGGAGAAATATGGCATGTTTGGGACCTTTTCTCTAGTGGCGTGTCATTAATACAACTGTCACATTTTACAACACCTAATTATCCTAATGCAGGCCTGTCTGACAAACTGAACAGGTGAAACACATGCATTTGCACCTTCATTTGTACTCATATCAGTCATCGGTATCAATATTATCATCAGTATTGTCTGTTAAGCATGGGAAGATACCGGATATCTATGACCTCAAAAAAATCCTCACGGCTTCCCTAAAAAAAATCTCTGGTCTCTTCTTTGGAAAAAGGCCATGACACATTGGCAACAACTTGTGGCAATGGAGATGGGCAGCACTGCTGGGAGCAGGTTACCAAACCAACACATAAAAGACAAAGTTGTAGGTTTTAAGCAACAGGAAAATCACTGTAAACTGAAGTGTGAAGGTGAAAATAGGCACTACTGCCTCTGTATGTTTCATTAAAATACTTTCCATGTATTGTGGCAAGCGAGGTTTGGTAATGACATTTAAGACTGAACCTGCCAAAAGTCTGAAGGTCAACCCAGTGAACTGTCTCATGACTGATGGTGATCAAAAGCGAGGAGCAGCCTCTGTGACGCAGCGTGGACCTCAGGTGAAGATCTACACTGAGTCTGGAGCAGCACTATGAACGAATGAACCAAACACTAATACAACTGTTTCTTCTTTTTTAAGCAAAAAGAATTTGGTTTATGTAGAAACAAGCAATGTTTTGCAATTGGATATTTCCCTCTCCTTCAAAAGAGTTAAAGCTAAAAAAAAAGAAAGAAAATAAAACATGTATAACCCCTCACATTGCACCCAGATCTGCCCCCCTTCTGAAAATATACGCAGATGTTACTGATAGAAAGCAAAGAAAACCTGGGGAGAGCTCACAAGGGAGATAGATATAAGTGTACAGTATATATATATAAAATATAAAATCTGAAATATATTTTATATATATTAAATTGTGTTAGGGTTCAATATCTTTCACTACACAGCATTAAGGTGGTGTGTCCGATTATCTTTTTTTCTTTTTTTTTCTTTTTCAAATCCTATTATATAAACCAGAGGAGAGTTAAAGCAAAACAAAATGAATCAACGGACAAACAAATGTGGGAAAATGGAAACTAAGCAAGAGACGTTGGCCTCGGCCCCGATCCGATGCCCCCCCTCCCCACCCCTGGACGAGGGGCGGGCTAGAACAGGCGAGGCGGGAGAGACCAGTCTAGCTGTACAGCGCAGTGAAACATAACTTACATATTAGCTCATTTTTTACACGTACAGTCGTGATCAAGGCACAGGGATCTTCTACAAGTTATTTTTTTTCTTCAATAAAGTTGTACAAAATAATACATTTTACAGTCTGTACAAGAATAATAGTCCAGCAGTAAAATAAAGACAGACATACTGAAAGCCAGGAAGTGGGACGTTGGGAGAGGTGAGAGAACAAGACGAAGGGGCATGTGGGAAAGGGAAGGGACTGATGAAGGCCAGAGAGTGTGTGTATGTCTGTGTGTGTGTGTGTGTGTGTGTGTGTTCATGTTCCCAGGACAGAATGTTGCATCCACTCCTGACCTGATAAGGTTTTAGTCACATCTTTTGCTTCATGCTTTTCCTCTTTCCTTTTTGCTTTTTTATCCTTATTAAATAAAGCCTCTCCTTTATTTTCCATGTACTCAATAGTCAATGTCCAGGTTGTGTGACAGCAGCGGGGTGGGGGGTGGGTGGTGGGGGGTGGAGGGGTGGGTGGCATCTGGGTAAAGGGGTAAAGTTGAGTGGTGCACAAAGGCAGATCACACATAGTGTACACCAACACACAACATGGGGAAAAACTAACAAAAACTTAAAAGTTGAATTGTGTTATTACAGGAATATATAATATTTATATTTATATATATACATATTTATATACACACATATATAAATATCTATATATATATAGCTTGGATTTTTTGCACTGCATGAAGTTCACTGGTATGCATGAATTTATGCATTGTATGTTTTTTTTCTTTTCTTTTTTTAATTGTTTTTTTTTTTTTTTTTTGCCTTCCCTCCTCGTTGGGTTTCTTGAAGAGCAGGTCATGTGAGCAGGTCTTATGTTCAAGTCACGCTCACTTCCACATGCAGCCGTTAGTCAGTCAGTCCGTCCCCGGGCGCACAAAAAAAAAAAAAAAAAAAAAAGGGCTCACAACCCTCCTCTGTATTGGTTACACCTTCCTCCATCGATCCATTTCATTGTGTCCATCCATCGGTCTCTTCCTTCCTCTGGGTTTGTCTTCAGCGCATGGCAAACACATTTCTCTCTCTCTGAGAATTTGCAAAATAGCCAGTTAACTTGGCAAATGCACTGTTTGATTTAATTTTGCCTCCACAAACTGTAAAAGCAGTGGGCTTGGTTTTAAAAGGGCTTGTGTATGCATGTGTGTGTGTGTGTATGTTGTTGATATGAGACACTGAAACCTATCTAGGAGTTCTGAGTTTCTGTCGATGCACGTGTGTGTGTGTGTGTTAATATATGTGTATCTGAGAGAGAGAAAGAGAGCTAAAAGGAGGGATAGCCTGTACTGTGGAAGGGATTCCAGTCTCGACCCTCTTCCTGGGTCAAGGCGGAGCTGAGTACAGCAGTTGTCCTGGATAACAGTTGTTGAAATTGTTGTCGCTGTATCCTTAACTGTGTTTACTTCTCGTAAAAGTCTTTTCCATCAGTTGCACTGTTCTGTTTTTAGGCTTCTCCTGAAACTGTTGTTTACCTGGAGAAGAAGGGATCGTCATGGGGGCGGATGGAAGGGAAGGAGGCCAGGCGCTCGGTCAGTTGGTTGGTGAAGCTGGGTAGGGAAGGGGGAGGGGTGATGGGCCAGCTGGTCATGGTGGGGCAGACAGGTAGGAGGGTAGGTAGACAGGTTAGGTGGGTAGACGGGACGCCGCTGCCCATCACAAGAGCTCGTACTGCCGTAGGTGCATCCTCTGGATGATGTCTCGACAGTCGTTGAAGACACGGCGGATGTTTTCCGTGTCGACTGCGCAGGTGAAGTGGGGGTAACAGTAGTGCCTTCCATCCCCGCTGGCTGTGCTGATCCTCTGGAAAACACACAGAGGCAAAGTACCAGGAATGACTACTGGTTTCACAATATATTTACACGCACAAGATTTATGAGAAAAAACATTCATAATGTGGATAATAAACAGTAATAAAGTAAATAAGTAAATAAATGAACAGCTAGAGCAGGATAATGAGTTCAGAAAACTGCATCCCTTTACTGTAATGCAGCTTTTAAAATAAAACCAGCACAAGACAACATTCACACCATATTACAATTCATATTACAATTCCATATCAGGATCCTGGACCATATTTATCCTTTTGTCATGATATTGAAATAATACTCATATATCACCTAAGCTCTACTCTAAGGCAGAGTAATAGCAATTGAGGCTAAATGAAAGGCCAAAGTGGTCATCTTTTTTTTCCCCTCTACACTTCCCAGAAATTATTTGGCAGTAGGACTGTGTGGCCAGCTTGGGTTTCCTCTTGATGAGGCATATGTTTCTGTAGGTGGCGCTTTTCTTCTGCTCAGCCAAGGTGGAACATCACTGCTCCTGCTTACAGTCAAGTTTTTCCTTCTTTCTAACTGATACTGCTTGTTCCACATAAAACACATCAATTCCTGTGCATCAGAGGGGTTTGGTTTTGTTTTGTTTATACAAGAAACACCAATGCAAATGCAAGTGTGTGGAGCAGTAGATGTAGAGGTAGTCATGAACTGGTTATAGCTTGTGTTGGTGACAGAGGGAAGAGTAGAAAACTTACTCATAAGAAAATTAGTATTTTAAAATAAAATAAGGCTTGTCACATAGTCGATGTGCAAGCGCTGGACCCGCGCAAGCTGTTTGCTTTCATAATACAGGCATGTAGATGAACTCCTGTTAGTCCACTCCAGGGTCATACTAATTTTTGTCAACACAGAGAAGCAAAGACAATGTTACGCTGGAAAGGGGAATTTCAAAATGGCTTCCGTGAAAGAACGTGTGCCCTACCTGATTCTGCCTTAATTTATTCTAACTCTGCCATTATTGTCATTTGTTTACCCTGGAAAATAAGAAATGATGGCTTCTTCTTCTTCTTTGGTAGTTGCAATTTACCAGCAATTTTCATTTAGTGCCCCCACATGAAACACGTGACACTGCAATAGACATTTAGTAGATTTTTGTTCATTTTGTACTGCCAAAATGAAAAGAAACTCTGGTGTCAGTCATTCATGGCACTGTAAGTCATCCAGCTCATCTCAGCTGGTGTTTCAACATAACATCACACAAACAAGGAAATATATTCAGGGAAAATACTTTGAAGGAGAGTAGGCAGAGGAGAGAGAGGGACTGGAGTGTGAGCCAAGTGATACTGGTGATATGCTGCTCCAAAGGAGGAGGTGAAACCACTTCCCTCTAAACCAGCTGAGGAAACACTGACAAAACTCAACAGTAACTTTTCAGGCTAGATCCTTGTTTATCAACCTATACTGTCTACACTGATCTGTCAGCCAAACAGATGAACCATGTCAAATAACGTCATACAGAAATACAGCCAAGGCAAATGGTTTAAATGCATTTTTTCTTTGATTAAAAACAGGTTAAACAAAGAGTGTGCACATACCAGAAACTCATCCCGTATAAAGTATTTTGCCCTTGTGACGCGAGGATCTTCCCCTGGCTCTGGTATTGCTGTTGGACAAGAACAGAAACAATTGAGTGATATTTTTACTATTATATTATACAGGGTCTACAGCATCATTATCACTACCAGATTCACTACACTGAACTGCCAGGAGCTGCATAAAAAAAACAAAAGCTGCATAAATGTGGCATAAATTATCATTATCATGCAAAACATTGCAATTACAATTATTAGTCATGATTATTTTGTCTTTGTTGTAGTGAACAAAATTACTTTATTGCTCTTTTTCATCATAACATATATTCTAACTTTCTTCACGACAGTGCTTTTCAAATTAACAACCTTTAAAAAAAGTCAAAAATTAAATAATTAGGGCAGTGCAGAAACAACCTTGAGGGTGCATTCAGGTTACAGTTTACAAAACAACAGGAAGTTGTTCATTTTCAGTGGAAGCCTGTAACATGCAGCTACAAATGCTGAGAGCGTAAAATGGAGCAGTGTGTCGGGAACGTGTAGCCACAAAAGGTTCATCTGCCTCCGACTTTTTCCACGCTCTAGTCACACTGCAAAGCATGAACCCATCAGAGAGAAACATGTCTCTATTCCCACTGCAGCTCCCACTGCAGATACATGTGTGCTTTTACTGCGGTGCTTTGTTAATCTGCTAACTAAAGCTAATGTTCATTGTGAAGCAAAGAACTAGCCATGCTCATGCTAAATGTTCTAGGAAAATAAAAATAAAGACAAAAAAAAAACAAAAAAAAACAAGCTCTGACATTGAGCCATTTGTTAACGCTTTGCCTTGATGACGACATGGAACAGGTTTAGTTGGTACACACAACCCAAGTTTGGTTACACAGTTTGGTAACTTCTGTATCCTGTAACATTTTCATTTTCCTCTCTACTATCAGATGTATCCATTCTTTTCCATTTTGGTCACTGTTTTCCAGAGATTGTCTATGTAATGTTTCTCATTTGTTCCCACTGGAGCTCCCTGCTTCTCCACTTTAACTTTGGTTTTGTCACATTAGTTTACATTACGCATTCAAAGGTTGTACGTGTAATGGAAGTGTGTGATGTACCACACTAGCACTTTATGGGGAATTAAAAATATAATATCCCTATGAGAAACCTTTGACTGATATTGGTTTTTGGGCTCATCTGATGGACAATTTGTAGGCCCAACTATGCAAACAGAGCAAAAATAAGCATCATCCAACACAATTTTTCATTACGAGATATTTCAAATCAAAAAATACAAAGCGCAGAGAAGATCTCAGATGTTTTGTTGTTAGACAATATCCTTTTGATCACAAATGTGCAGAAAATATTGTGAAAATATTTAGGAAGAAAAGAAAAACTGCAACTTGAAGAGCTTATTAGTGTTTTCTTCAGTCCTGTTTTCTTTCTTATTTTATTGGTATAGCGTCTCAACATTGGCATATCTGTCAAAGCCTAACGACTGATACACCGAGCGGGCTTTAACTGGCTCCCAAAAACCACTCCCAAAAATCTCCAAAAACATGAAACACCTTGGCAACCATCACTCTACATGAGCTCATACAAATCTTCATCAAGCTTGTTGTATTTCGACTCCTCATTGCTTATCATCTGCACCGTGACACTCCCAACTAGGATATTAAACACAGGGAACTAAAAAACTGATGGGTGTACCATGTATATCAGGGTCAAGCTCTTACCATCATCAGGCGTAGTGTAGCGTGCAAACTCAGGGAAATACTCCTCAATTTTAGATTTCCCTGCCAAAACTTTCTCAGCAAGCAGATCCTGTTTGTTCAGGAAGAGGATTACCGAAATGGTCCGTAGCCACCTGTGGAGGGACATCAAGGAGGAGTTTAGTGCCCGATTTCTCAGGGCAGGTGGGTTACAAGCCTAATGCTGGAGAGTCTCCACATGTCACAAAATGTTTTAATAAGGCAAACAAAGGCAAAGCTAAGCTGCCAACTTCCACCACTTCTAGTCCTGGGAAGAAAATATCTAAGAGTTCTTGCTAAATAAGCTTTTCATGTGCTTTCGCAGGGAGAAGCCATATCTGAAAACAATTTGATGATAACACCAAGTATTTGCCATTGCTGACCCCCTATATGATGTAATTAATGTAGAACCAGTTTAAGTAGCATTCAAATGGTACTATGTAGCTGAGCATTATATATGCATATATTATAAATTCTATAAATATTACTGTAATTTAAATCCTATAATATTATACAACTGCAGAATTTAATAAAACGTAATAATCAATTATTCTGCATAAACATGTAAGCACTCAAATGTGCTCATGGTTGAGAGTGGATTCTTTTTTTTTTACTTAAGAACAAATCCCATATCAGAAAACCCTAGTGAATCTTCATGAAAACTGCGTAAGTGGGTTCTAAGAATTTTTTTTCTAAAGAATGACTGGTGAATGAGGCCAATTCTTGAGAAAAGTTCTCTGTGCTAAACAAAGAACAGAGTGTGTGCAGCATTGAAAATGTGTACCAAAAAAAAAAAAAAAAAAAAAAAGGTTTAATGGCAAAGAATTCAGATGTAAACACAGAATGCCACAGAACTGTGAGGTTTTGGGAAAACTGCTCCAGAAACACTATGACTTTTGTCTTGTTTGAGTAATCAATACCACGGGCAGATAAACAGAAACATATTTAAAGAGCCTGGTGATGTGCATTGGGACGAGAGCTGTGTTTGTCAAATGCCGTGTGCTTGTTGCATGAGGGTGCGTGCATGCTTGTCTTTATGCATGCATCAGAAAATCCACATGGGGCAGCAGTTAAGACAATAAGCATAGTGAAGTCATGAATTGTGGAGTGGGCGGTGGGTGGGGGGGTGGGGGGGGAACATACAGAAAGCCAGATAAATACTGAACTAGATTCTAACTTCAGCACTGCATCATTTTTTCTCTTTTTTTAGAGAGTTATACAGGAAAAATCCACACTAGCACTGTCCATTGTGGCATTCCAGTCAATAATGCTAAAATTAAATAAAGAGGATGCTTGTCTTGTTTGTTCCTTATGTGTCTGTGTGACTGTGTGTGTGTGTATGTGTGTGTGTGTGTGTGTCCAGCCTCACTGACTGACCTGTTGTTCCAGATGTTCTTGAAGAGGTTGAGGGCTTCCTGCAGCCTGTTGGTCTGATTGTCTTCTCTGATCACCATATTGTAGCTGCTACTTGCCACCACAAAGATGATAGCTGTCACATCTACGTTACACATTGTCACACGCACACACACACACACACACACACACACACATAATACAACGGGATTAAAATAGCAACGATAGTGACAAAACTACACAACATTTGCAATACATACACACGTGCATCCCTCTTAGCTTTGAATTTAAATAAACAAATGGACACGAATCCCACAAAACTACATGCATGGATACAAATAACTGACACTGATACAATCAGTGATTACTTATGGTAATTAATCAATGAGTTCTATCAGTGCCAGAGCAGTCTGGGTTAGAACTAGCCTACCGTTAAAACACTGGATCCATTTCCGACGCTCATCCCTCTGGCCTCCAACATCAAACATACTGCGAGATAGAGGAAGTAAAAAGTAGAATACAGTAAAGCAGAGTAAACAGAGTTTGATAGTTGGTGATATTACCCATGATTCATCATTCTAACAGGGTTGCTGCTGACATCTTGTAGGGGAAAAGTCTGTATCTAAAACACAGGTGAGTTTGTAAAAGTGTGATCAGAGCATCAACTATGCAGTCAACTACCTTTAAAAATAACATCATTTGTCTAATGTCTAATGTTGCCATCATTTTTTGTTAGAGTAGGTGTAACTTATTTATAAATGGGGGGGGGGGGGGGGGGGGGGGGTCAATTTGGAGCAAAACTATAAATACTCCAACACAAGAACTGCCTTTATTGTTTTCTATGTTGGAGAAGTGAGTGTGCAGATTCTATTTCTGCTTTTCTATTGACAATTTCCCCACAATGATCAATGTCCAGCACCAAGATGAAAAAAAAAAAAAAACAACTCCATAATAACTCACTGGAAATTGACTTTGTCTATCTGAAATCTCGTCTCAAAGATCCCAGATGTCAATACTCGGCACCTCAACAGGTCCTGAAGGACGGAAGAGGGAGGGAGGTTAGACAGGAGATAGAAACAGAGAGGAGGGACAAGGTAGAGAGACATGAGAAGAGTGTGGAAATGGGAAGAGAAGAAGAGATTGTTGATAGAGGAAGAGAAAGAAGAATGAGGACATAAAAAGAAGAAGAATGGTTGTGAGACATAAACAGGGGATGCATGGGGAACGATGGAGGGAAAGGCTGCAGAATAATATGAAGTAAGCTGCTTATTCTTGTCTTCAATCAAACGTCATTAATTAGCAAAGTTAAAATCATTCAACTTTACAGAACACAGATATCAGAACAATATGTTTAAGCCCTTTGAGACAAATTTGTAATTTGTGATTCTGGGCTATATAAATAAAATAAATTGAAAATAAACTGAATATGTTTGAAATCAATATCCTCATACTCATGAGTTTTTTCTTCCTGTATCCGTACGTAATCACAATACAACATATGTATTGAAAATCACATATTAAACAATCAAATTAATGTTCATCCCAACTGAACAGACTGGTAACGTCAGGTGTCATGTCAAATAAACTTCTAAAAATTTTCAGATTACATTCTTTAAAATGTTTCATGCCCTACTTTGTCAGTTTTGAATAAAAAAAAAAATCCTTGTCATGATATCCAAGCATCACAAAATCATGACAACATGACTCTGCTGAAAGACAATAAAGACTAATATTGAATTATTGCCCAGCCCGATATACATATCAACTGGCTAGTATTGCAACAGTTTATCACAGAGGACAGATGTAGGCAGGCATATTTCAATAATTCAAAGTGCTACAACATAATACTGTGTGTGTGCGTGTGTTTCACCACTGAAAAACCTACCTGATCAGTGGGTGTGTAGTCATTCTGCTTCACCACATCAATCTTGTCTAAGAAGCTGCAATAGGAAGAGAACAACAAGGTTAGGTCTCCTGCAGCCATCTTTATGGCAAATAATAAACAAAAACTGATATTTTGCAAGATACAACCACATCTTTTCCGGTGGCTGCACAAATATATATAAACTGTCATTTGCCATTGCTTAGACTTGCATTTGCCAGGTGAAAATGAGTGTAACACCACAGGTCCTTCAAAAAGTCAACCATACTGACTAGCCTATCATGCTACACTAATGTACATGGTGAAAAGAGAATCCCCCACCCCATGCACACACACACACACACACACACACACACACACACACACACACACGCACATAGCACATGTAACAGCAGTCAGAGCAGTACAAACTTGGGAGGTGGTGTTCCCCACAGAGCCACCAGAGGGCGCATGTTTTAATTCACAGTGAGATCAGAGGCAGGCAGTCTGAGTCACCAGCAGCCGTTTGCTCTGTCAGACTGGAGGAGCCGAGTCAATGGAGCCGCTGTAGTAGTACTTACACAGGAGGAGAGGTGTGTGTATGTGTGCGCCTTCGTGC
Organism: Myripristis murdjan; assembly: GCF_902150065.1. Lineage (NCBI taxonomy): Eukaryota > Metazoa > Chordata > Actinopteri > Holocentriformes > Holocentridae > Myripristis > Myripristis murdjan. Next base: position 12,334,105 of record NC_043984.1, on the reverse strand, counting down.
ACGCGTGTACATGTGTGCTTGTTTCTGTGTGCATGGTGGAAGTGTGTGTGTGTATTTGCGGTGTGTGTGTGTGTGTGTGTGTGTGTGTGGGTGAGCATGCAGGCCTACAGAGTGCCTACCTAGCAAAGCGTGCCAAATGCACATTATAGTTCCAGAGAATCAGCCTACTTTACCTCCGCGTCTCGGTGTGTGTGAGCTGCGCTGATGTTTTCGGGATGACTGTATCAGGGCCGCTTGCCATAGGTTTCAGTGGGGACTCAAAATGGGCCCACACAGATCTATATCCCTCTGCTTAGTCACTGAGGTTGACTGGTGTTTTACACAAGCTTTTGTCAGGGCAAGAGACTTAAATTTCTCATTCACATCCCAGGCTGAAGACGTTTAAGACCCCGTGCTGTATCAGCTGTTTCTTCACTGTAACAGCAGCTGACATCTGGGCCAGAGGAACTGTCGTGAAATGACTTAGCATGAGACAAATCGCTGTCCCGCTGTACATGCGAACATGGACCCTACGTGTGGACTGCAGCTACGCAGCCTGGCCTGGACAACTGGATAGACTTGCCTTGTTGCTTTTCTTTTCTGACGGGCCTGGCCACACACACACACCAACACATACACACACACATTTAGACATTCCAGCCGTCCTGACAGTACTTTCAGATGAATAACGACCACATGATGTAAAAATGACTGGAGCGGCTCCGCTCTGACAGTGCAGAGAGAAGGAGTGGGCTCACACAGGCCTTGGGGAACGGCCCGCTTAAGAATTGCATGATTGTCTGTTCGCTACAGTGGCAGCCCACTGTAAAGGTCCTGCTGGCCAGCATCTATCCAGCACCAGCCCAGCAGGTTTCACCACAACAATTCTCTTTAAGGGTGCTCTAACAGCATCAGCAGTGGAACAGCAAAAAAAAAAAAAAAAAAAAGGGACACAGTCTACAGGAAATTGCAAAATCCACAAAACTGATAATAATCGATCGACTGATAATCGATTGACAGAAAATTTATCAATTAGGCCTACAATTTTCATAACCAAGTAACCTTTTGAGTCATTAATCAATTAAAAATACCAAACATTTGCTGCTTACAGCTTCACAAATGCTATGATTTGCTTGCTTTTTTTGTGTTTAATTTTTTTTTTTTTTTATAAAATTAACCTCTCGGGTTTCTTCAATTTGAAAATATCTCTTGTGACATTTGAGAGACAAATTGATTGTTCAATTAATCAAAAACAAACAAACAAACAAACAAACAAACAAACAAAATAACAGTTAATTGACAAAGAAAAAAAGATTAGAGATCAGAGATTAGATGGGGCACTCCTGCCACAGTCACTATTTTACCAGCCAACTTTTTTTTTTTGACTAGAACAGCACTGCAGAAAGTTGGCTCAGTGCCTGCTTAAGTGGTTGCTAAACAGACAAACTTACCAGCCACAGCCAAAGCTTGCCAGCGTTTGGCTGTGGCTGGTGTTCATTTCCCACCCTGCTGAACCACCGAGCTGCTACGTCTGTCTGTCTGTCTGTCTGTCTGTCTGTCTACCGCTCCTTACAACCAGAGAACCAAGGCGCTCGCTAGTGGCTGCTGCGTGGGGCAAAGGTATGTAACCCCCTCTGAGATAACTAGGAATGTGGCAGGCAGGGGTGAAATGTGACAGGAGGGCTGCAGGTAACACACTGAGAGGAACAGGGGGCCGGGCCTGCAGAAGCCTCTGGACTGACACACAGACAGACGGACAGACAGACACACGGAGACAGGGGAAAATAGATGGAGACAGGAAGAAAGAGGGAGACTGCATGACAATGACAGAAGATACTGGAGGAGGGAACAAAGAGTTTTGGGAACAGAGACAGAGACAAGGGCAGTGTGGGTTTTTTAAGACTGATGAACACGTTTTTTTTTTCTTCCCAAAAGATATTTTGTGCCGATATTCAATATCTTTAAATTAGAACATTTCTGCACAAAGAACAACAACTTCTTTTTTATGGAATGCTTCAATAAACAAAATGACATAAAAAAGAATACTGCAAATGCAAAACACACACACACACACACACACACACACACACACAATTTTTATTTATTCATATATATATATATATATATATATATATATATTTTTTTTTTTTTTTTTGTAAAAAGGGCTACACTTAAAACCTCTTTCCAATTAGAAAGGGAAGAAATGGACACTGATATTTGATATTCAAGAGAACACAAATAATGGCCTGATTTATTGGTAAACTGATAAACACACACACACACACACACACACACACACACAACCAGCCAACCGGTCTGGTACCGTCTCCTCCCTGCAGGGACTGAGTGGCCCGGCTGTTCCCACACCACCACTGCTCTGCTCTGGGAAGCCAACACACCCAGAGCCCCTGACACAATACAGTTTAGCCAAGTGGCACAGTGAGGCAGCCCATCTCGACAAGCTAGACTCTGCTACTATGGAACAACATCACCACGCTGAGCTGACCAACGTAAATAAAACACGAAAACAAAAAGACCCAGAATGACAAAAGTTAAAGCAGCAGCACCGGCGCTAAATGATGACAGAGGGAACATGGCTGCCACTGACAGCTGCAAGGACCAAACTGTGTTTATCTACGGCTCTGGTCTGGTGCGTGGACGCACCCAGTACAAAAACACTGCTCAATTTTTAGCAGTTCTCCCTATTAATAGGAGAGGTGCCAATAATAACCATGCCTAGTAAGTTGAACTAAATAATAGTGGCTGCCCCAGTAACAGAGAGGTCTGGGCTGTTATGTATAACCTGGCAGGGTTATTCTGGGGTAGCAGACTGGCTGACTTAAACGCTGAAAATACACACAGGACACTTGTCTGGCGATTTAAAATAGCCGACTATTTACAAGAGGTGATAACTGTTTCTTTTTTAACTTTATATTTAAACGTTGGATCGTTTTGCCGTACTCTAGGTTCAACAGTTGTAAGGCGTTTTATCTAGAAGATAAATGAAAACAGACATTCACAAATCCACACACACACACATACAAAACCGTACATGAAACCACACATGCCTGAGTAGTGTGACAAGCCTGCCTCCACACACATGCACACACACACACTCAGTCCTATGATCTGTTTGACATAAAATGTTTTGTTGCCTAAATAAACTGTGCCTTCAAACAAAAGAGATAGCTTTATATAATCAGTGTGGGCCTATTTTAAATTATGACACATTTATTTTGAATTGAAGATATACATTTAGTGTTCACTCCAATTTCCAGAAACACACCACCTTCAAAAACTAGTTTTACAATTTCTTCTACACCTCTCCTTTTATTGCAGCAATATCTAGGCCTGCTTCTTAGAATAGACTGCCCTGAAAATACTTCCACCACTTCTATAAACGGCAGCATGTTTCAGCTGTAACCCTTTGCACACTCAAAATCAAAATTGAAAGAAGAAATGCCACATTGAAGCGTTGGCCTAAATCTGAACTACAGCGGTAGTTTGCAGGTTAATCAGTGCGGGGTATTTTTTTTCTCAACTTTCACTCTGTCTCTGTGGGGAGAACTCCCCTTCACTCAACGCCTTTACCAAGATCTAATATGCTGGAAGGACATAAGAGGCTACAGAGTCGACAGCGAAGCTCTGACCCAACAAAGCTGATGACAGTCCCATAATGCATTTATCTTGTTAAAGTGGCAGGATTAGGACAAAGGATTACCCAGATTATGAGATAGTATACATCTTCAACACGGCACGGGATTAAGCTGCTCTGAACTAATGGACTGTGCTGACTCAGTCAGAGACACAGAAAAAGCGTCCTTAACAGTTAGAGTTGGATTAAAAAATTATGATGAATTATTAACTTGGTTATTTAGACTGGAAACATCATAAATTCGTGTAGTTAAAATACTATGGACAGGTTTAGGAGCATTGCTAATTTACACACCAAAAACTGGAGTAAGCATTTAAAGTTAAATACTAAATTAACACCATTTTAACTTCACTGTTAAATGTAAAAGTCTGGCAACATTTCTCTTATTTAAAGACATTAATTATAATACCAGAATTTAATTTTAATTGAGTGCAATAACAGACTAAGCAAAGTTTGTTTAAAATATATATTTTTTGACACGTAAATAACCATGGTGATTTTATCAAGCATATGTTATTTCTAATTTGCAACTTTCTCAGTGTCTCTTTCTATCGCTCCCTCTCTCTCTCCCACACACACATACACACATACATAACATCTGGAGATCCTGTGTCTGAGTAATTCTCCAATGATCGGCTATGTGCTGCACACGCACACACACACAAACACACAAACATACACACACATAGAAAATGAGCTGACCGACAGGATTACGACCTTAAGTAATAACATCCCCGAGCCTGACAAATATTCCACATTTGTCCCAACCCTTTTTTGTCAGCCGGGTTTTCCAAAAAAGATCAGCAATTTATTTTACTGTTCATTTCTTGTGTTTCAAGAACATGCGGGAGGAATCTGAAAAGGCCCAGTTGTTTATAAAGAGTGTGTGCCTAATATTTCTGCCAAACTGGGAAACTAGAAAGCAGTTCAGAGTAATAAAGAAAATAACAAATAAATGTTCCATGTTATAGGAACAAAGCTTAACAACTGGGAGCATGAAAGGACCTTAAATAAAATGGAGTGGAAATTACAGATGATCATCAGGAACCTACAGTAAAATGTAGGACTCAAGATTGGAAAAAAAAAAAAAAGAAAGAAAGCTTAGGATACTATTATTGTTGAATAACTTGGAGGCAGAAATAGTTAAGGCTTATTTTCCAAATCTTTAACTTTTGGCAAAAATGCAACAAAATGCTTTATATAATACAAAACCGTTTTAGCAACCCATATGTGTTCATACTGCATTAAACTGGGCTATATCAGTATTCAAACCAAATGCTGATACTCAGGGCAAATTTAAGACTAAACTGAAAAATGCTGCAAAAATGAAACACTTTAATTTGTTATTTCAGCACAATGAAACCTATCTCTGTGCAGAATAAAAAACTTGAAGTTTCACAGACACAAAAATGATCTTGGCAGTTTCTTAGAGGTGAACTGATCGCTATGCGGCCCGGCGACTGAAACAATCCAGCGGGCTTATTGCTTCTTTGTATGTTAACGCTTCACATCGCAAGAAGCCTCCCGAGCCAAGCCTTCACCAGCCGATCCTTAATCAAACACACACGCATGCACACACACACATCCAGAGCAAGGAGAGAGGGAGAGAGAGAGAGAAAGGGGGAGAGAGAGAGAGAGAGAGAGAGAGAGAGAGAGAGAGAGAGAGAGAGAGAGAGAGTAGGAAAGAAAAGAGAGAGAAGGCTGTGTCTGACATTACAGCGCTGCTCCAAAAATAGCTCCCTGGCGCCCTGGCCTCCAGCTTGGTTGTCATGGCGACAGAACCACAGGCGCTATAAATAGACAATCAGCTCCAAATCTTGTGTGACTGGAAAGGGGCCAGAGAGAGGGAGAGACAGACAGAGGAAGAAAGACAGAAAGACAGAAAGAAAGAAGGAAAGCAAAGAAAGAAAAAAGAGAAACAGTTAAAAGAAAGAGAATGACAGAGGAGGGAGACTGCGAGAAAGAGAGAGAGAGAAATGCAGAGAATGGAGTGGGTCAGGGAAAGAAAAAAGAAAGAAAGAAAGAAAGAAAGAAAGAAAGAAAGAAAGAAAGAAAACAACTAACAGTGGGAATGGGAAAGCTAGTGTGTGACACAGCGACTGACTTGGGAGCAGCACAATCACTGAATACACAGCTTTGTGACAATCACAATATAGTGAGATTGCAGCAGGACACGGCGGCAAACTTTCTGAAAGATCCTGAACTGAAAAAAAAAAAAGGAAAAAAATCAGCCGTACACTTGGCAGGAAAACTTTCAAACTGACCCAGCTTGCACTAGGACAGGTAACGTGTCTCACGCTTACCTGGACATTTGCAAGCAAACAAGTCAAACAATATTAAGGTTACATCAGACCGAGTATCACCCCCCACTCCCTAAATCCGTTTCTCTTCATCCCCATCCCTAACTCTCCCCTCTTTCTTGTTCCCTCACTCCCTCCCTCCTCACGATGAGTCAGACACTCAATCCCAGCCATTTTCTGTCCCTGCAGAAACACCACTACGCATCAGAGAGAGGAGGAGAGAGAGAGAGAGTAAAGAAGAGAAAGAGAAGGAAGGGGTTCAGGAAGCCTGTATTGGGGTGACTCCACCACATGACAGACCCACGTTATCGCTGGGAGAGGATTTCAAAGAATCTACACACAATAAAAACGGTGGCAAAACGCAGCTGGCTATCACATCTGGGTGACACGTACACAAACACACGCCGGCACGTATGTGGACATAAACCACATTCCTTCTCTTTCTCTCTCTCTCTCTCTCTCTCCCTCACACACACTTTTCTCCATTTCCTCTAAGCATCTCGTTAGGGAGCGTTCAACCACTTTTATTCCCCCTTATCTTAACCTATCAGAACTTGCCCAGGCCCAGATTTACTGAAACCACTGGTGGGCACTAAAATGATTTCTGCTTTCAGTTTGCAAAGCAAAATAATTCCACTCCACCGACATTTAAACGGCGTGTTTACTGTCCTTCCTTATGTTGTTTACTGTCACAAGTAGTGGAAATGACAATTGACAATTTGCAACGCTGCATCTTGCGACATTCAACGTAAATTGGGCAGAAGTGGAACTTATTGATCTATACTGGGGACAGTTAATGTCTTTCACATGTGTTTAGGATAACGACAGTCACCAGATGTTGTTTACCTAGTGATATAAAAAGACGTCTCACTCTCCCGTCTTTGTCATTCTCATGCTAACTCGTTTGTATGTATGGCCCAAGCTCGTTAGTAAATGCCTGAAATGATCTCTATGTGAGCGTCGACTTTCTACTCCGGCCATGACAGAATCATCATCCTTCTAACTCCACTTTTAGAAATGACTAAACCAAATTGATTGGAATTTGATCAGGCCGTGCTTTACAGCCAGCCCTCATCACTCTAAAATGCTTGGATCTGGACCCATTCCCGATCTTTGATATCATCTCGGGACATCCCTTCCAATCAGGGGTTATGTCACTGGTTTTGCACATGATGAAAGTTTTTGCACAATTTAAAGGCTTAAATCAGGGCCAAAGTTAACTGGCACGTTGAGATAGCACTTGGTATGTAGTGCAGGCCTAGAGATTACACTCAAGAAAATCCTGGAACCTCTTACACCCTGAGTTTTTCAAAGGTTGGGTTGGTACCAAAGGCTGAGTTCATGGAAAGTGCAAAATGGGAACTCAAATACTGGAACTCCTGGTGCCCCCCCAAACAAAACCAAAACCAAAAACAAACAAACAAAAAAAAAAAAACATAATGGCATCAAAAGGTCTGAGCTATATTAAGTTATCAAAGTCGTGTCAAATCAGGGCAAATCATGGTTGAAGAAGAAGACGAGTTACAGAAGGACAGTAAAAACCACAAAAGCATGTGACATGAAGATGCAGTGATAACGGTCCCAAACACAACAAGAACGTTTGCACTCTCATGTGCTGTGCAAATACACAAATGAAGACAGAAGGCAAGAAAAGCTCCCCGCATTCAAACCATTAACTGGTCTGTGTAGTAGTGTCTCACAGTTGAAGATGTTTTCTAGCTGCTTTCATACTGGCTTTCCTAGCATTGTTCAGATGGGATACCATGGCTAGCTAGGATGAAACAGGCAGAATTAAATAGAAAAAAAAAAAAAGAAAAAAACTGAACAGCATTACTTGAGAGTTATCACTGGCCCAACCAATGCTGAAAAATGTTTTTTCTAATAATATTTGAGATCCTTTTTTCCCTTGTAATTTTTTGAAAGACCGCAATCAATCAATCAGCGGGGTGAGGAGATGATGTGCAGTGATTTGGAGACGGTGTTGGACTTGAGGTGGGCTGCCTTCAGAAAAGAGCTTGTCCAGTGGTGGTGCACTGGTGCCATCGAACAGACTCAAATAAAAGAAAACAGAGCAGAACAGAACAGAGTACTGAGAGGTGTGTATTTTCAGTGTGTGCCCTACTATATTTTATGGATTTTTTTCCGTGCATTAAGGCACATAAAAGTGTACATAAAAATAGAAACCATAAAATCAACTGTTACTTAAATACACTGAATATTTTCGCTATAATATAATAACTATGGGTGTCATGTCTATTGTTGTTGATGTTAGAATATACTATGTAATTATTGTATTTTATTCAATAATGTTATTAGTTGTAGGTCAATTGTATTACTGAAAATTAACAACTGTAGTAGCAGAAATCACATGCATTTGTAAGCCAAGTATTAATTCCAAGCAAGAGGCCAGGCTAAAATACTATTGGTGTTTATAGTACTATATTATAAATCATAAACTATATTTAAAATGCTATAAACTGTAAGCTACATACAATGTACTATAGTTTGAAAGTGCTATGTAAGTTATGCTAAATAATTTGTGTAAGTTGTTGAATATTCTTGTCAAGTTCTTTCTTAAAATATGTTTGTCGAGCCGAGTTCTTCTGGACTGTATACATACTTTTGTTTTTATTTTTTCCATGAAGTTAAATCTGCAAAAACTTTATGCAACTGCAAAAATTTGCTCATCATCCCTTGCAGACCATTACCCTTTTTTAAGTTAAAAACTGAATGCTCACAATAATAACAACTAAAACATATAGCTTTCAATTTCCATGAATGATTTTTTTTGGTGTTGTTTTGTTTTATAGGTAAAAGCTACACTAAACTACAGCGTGACTCACATATGACTATTCCTTGTAAAGGAACCATTTCGTTTCAGAATTGCAGTTGGTGATTTATAGCCAAAAGGAGAATCTCCTAACATTTTCAGGACTAAGATAGTGAATGACAACACTTTGGTTTCTTCTGTATTGATGAACACACAGAAATATGACAAGCGGACCCTTATCTACAAGGACAAAACAAATCCTTCACCTCGGTCTTGTTAGGGGGACAGAGTTGTGATGTTTGGACTTTTTTTTTTTTTATACGTACTGCCTACAGTTACAGCAGCCTCAGCAAGTCAGACGGAACACAACACATCCACATGTAATCAAGGACAAAAACATCCTCGCAAACAAGGCTTGCGACCATATAAGGTGTCAGGAAGTGCTACGTGAAAAAAAACACACACACACACACACAAATCAGGGAGGACCATGACGGAGCAGAAAGACAGTCGGGGGGCTTCAGTGACTCTCAGACAGCTAAGCATCATCGCCCCGTCAACCTCTCTCTTCTCAGACCTCATCTGTGGAGGTGAAACGGGGATGGAGGGTGGAAAAAAGAAAAAAAAAAAAAAAAACACGGGGGTGCCCTGACTTCCCCCATGCTAGTAAAGGGATACAGGGATGACATTTTCATTTAATGCCAACAACCTTCATCAATAATGCTAAAGTTGTCTCCCCCTCTCTCTTACTCTCCCTCTCCCTCTCTCTCCCCTAACACACTCGCTCATTCTTTCTCCTTCTGCAGCTTGCCTGGGTTAAAAATAGCTCTCCCCTCTCTCTTTCTCTGCTTCTCCGTTTACATAAGCACACAGTGGGGGGAGGGGAGCACTTCCGGTCTGGCCACCCAGCCCAGCATCTGATCCATAATACTGGAGCTGCTGGGTGTGGGAGAGAGGAGAGGAGAGGAGAGAAGAGGAGGATGACATACCCCGCAATGCAGGGAAGCCCTCTCTCTCTCTCTCTCTCTCTCCCTCTCCCTCCCTCTCTCTCTCCCTCCCTCCCTCTCTCTCTCTACTTCTCCTTCTCCTTCTCTCTCTCTCTCTCTGTTTGCCTTTGCCTCCTCTCCTGTCTATCTTTCTTTCCTTCCTTCTCTCCATTAGCTTGCAACTCTGCTTGTCTCTCCTGGATGAACGACTGTGCTCAGGAAAAACAGTCCATAATCACATTTCATACAAGGGAGGGTTTTCATGATCATCTTAGTGAGAGGCTACACTGACCACCCCCCCACTCAAAAAGACACACACACACACACACACACACACACACACACACACACACACACACACACACACACACACACACACACACACACACACACACACACACACACACACACACACACACACACACACAGTAACATGTATGCACAAAAAAACAAAAGTCACAGATGCAGATGCACAAACACAGTCACACACAGACATGCACATATACACACAATGACACTGACTCAGACATACAGCAACGACCTCACACATACAGTGTATGTCCATACAGCTGCACGTACACACACAAATGTGCACACACACACACACACACACACACACACACATACACAAGCGAGTGAGCCTCCGCCTTCCAAGAACTGTGGGTTCATGTGACCACTGCGTGCCTTATAACAGAGGCAGGCCTGACAAAGATCAAAAGAAGGATAAGAAAAAATACCAGAAAAGACAGAGAGGGAGAGAGAACGAGTGAGAGAACGAGAGAGAGAGAGTGAGACTGGAGGAGGGAGAGAAGAGAAGGGAAGTTTCAGCTTTGAGAGAAGAAGACAGAAGAAAAAATGCCTCCACTTATTGTGACAATAAATAAAAAGCAGTTTGATACTCAACACGCAGGCATTGAAAATATTCAAGTGTCACCAGAGCTAGGATGCAATCTCAGTCAGTCCCCAGTTACACACTCACACACACACACACACACACACACACACACACACACACACACACACACACACACACACACACACACACACACACACACACACATCAAGGTTAGTGGCCGGGTGGTTTTAGCAGGACTGCTAAGTGACTTTATAAAGTGGCCATGAAAACATTCCACTAATTTCCCAACACATAAAACTAACTTGAACCAGCTTAATAGGAAGCTCAATAAACCAATCAGGACTTAAGCACAACGAACAAAGTAACACAAGTTTCATGGCTTATTCTGGTGCTTTATTATTAATTATTAGGTAGCAATTAAATTATTCGAAAGTAGTAACAGAAGCTGATGGATTCCAGTTGTGTGAAGTCAACTATTCTTATCTATGCTGTTTATTGCTAATACGGACCGAGTAGAACAAACAGCCTGTCATTATCAAGGTAGCGCAGCATTCACAGTCACCTCGTGAACCTTGTTTCCTTGTGCTCACATAAACCACATGGCTCAACACCCAAACACCTGACATTACGCGAGCCAAAGAGCGTGTTGTGAGTGCACATGTGTTAAACAGAGAGAAACCATTTGTTCGAGAGGGTATCTGTTTTTGTGAAAGTTCTGTGTATGTTTAATTATGTGTGTATGTAGGGGTGTGAGAGAGAAATAAAGCGAGAGAGAAAAGGAGACTTACTACTGTGCGCAGTCGATGAGCTGATATTCATTGGACCTTTCCCAGCAGGCCCGGACTCCCTCGTCCTGCCAGAGGATCTTTGCATGTTCATAGAACTCCTCCAGAAAAGAGGGAGAGAGAGAGAGAGAGAGAGAGAGAGAGAGAGAAGTCTGGGTCAAACAAAGGCTTGGACACAACATACTACAACTGGAAGTCAGTGTCGTGTCTTCATGCACAGGACCACATGAGCAAGGATGTAATAACAAATTAACAACTGGGAAGCAGGAAAACAGAAATCTTCATCAGCTGTGGCAGTCGAACATCATGAAAAAAAATCATGTGTAAATTAAATGTAACAAAGTATACTGTTCTTAATTTTTCTTGGGGTTCACCATAGGAAAAAAGAGGTGCACCTGAGGAAAGACATTAGAAGAGGAGAAAAGAGAAGAGAAAAAAGTACAGAATTGAACAGAATACAATACAGTACAGTACAGTACAATACATAGACGAGAACAGACCAGAAAACCGTAAATGCTTGATTTAAAAAAATGGAAAAAATGTACTACAGTTAACTTGTACATCACTTTAAAATTATTAAAAAAAACAATGCCAATTATTTCCATTAGCAATCATATTAATCAGCAATAGAATAGAGTAGAATAGAACAGAACAGAATAGAGCAACCCAAACAGAAATAAATAAATAAACAAATGAAAATAAGTGTTATACAGTTAACTTGTACAAAAATTAAAACAAAATAGAATGGCATCTGTTTCCTTTAATAATCATAATAATAGGCAGCCACATTATGAAGCAAATTTAAAGCAAAAAAAAAAAAAAACAACAAAACAAAACAAAACAAAACAAAAAAACACGGCAGTAATTGCAGAGTCAGTAGGAATGTTCTCATATCAGGACTGGATGCCTCGTGATTACAATCAGCCTTTACTGCACACAGCGCACTGGGCACGAGCCACTTCAAACAGTTGTGGATGGTAACACGCTGAAAGCAGGGGCAGGTGGGTGTCCAAATGGGGAGGAGGCGTGTTTCGATGAGCCCGCATCCCAGGAGAGGGCCACATTTCTCATTTGGATCTCAGTGGGTGAAAAAGTTTAAGAGTCAAAGGGGAAATGCACTGATATTCCCTCCCTTGATTTGGTAGTTTGAGGCTCTCGGCCCATTCAGAGAGGAGCAGCAGATGAGAGGACTCTGACAGAGGCAGGAAACAGAGCGGTTCATTGAGTTCATGGAGGAATGGAGAGCTTTGTACTGACACAAGGCTTGGCTGTCACTACATTGGGCCTATCACTTCACTATGGTCTTCAGTCGGTTGCATAGAACGCTGTCAGGCACAAATAACCGATTATGACCCATACGGTGTTGCCAACATTTTAAAAAATAAATAAATAAAAAAAAAAATCAATTTACAGTATGGGCTAGTCGTTCGCAAAACTGCTCCTCTTGCACCCAAAGTAATCAGGCCACTGCAATGAGGAACCGAAGGCTGGCGTCACTTTGTATAAAGTTAGCATTTCCAACATTTTGTGTGTAGTCCAAAACTCCTTGGATGAATGGGATTTGCAAGAAACACCAAAAGCAAAGTCTGCTCTATGTGACACTGTAATAGCCATAATTTGTTTGGTTCCATTAAATATAATACATCGGCTAACTATATCGCAAGAATTTTCATCCTTCCGTCACTTGTTGTATTGATTTTTCCTGGGAAAATAGTGACTGTTTGGGAAATAGACAACAATAGTCAGCTTGCTATCAGGCAGTTTGACGTGATAAGATAAACATATATGAACAATAACAACTATAACAATTATTCAGTGCAAGCCTATGGGAATTTTAATGATGTGAATGTAAAACACAGCAGTGCTGAAATGATTAGCTGATATTAATCAATGAGCTGATCAACAGAAAATTAATTTGATAATGAATGAATCATTAGTCATTTAGAGCATCAAGTAAAAATCTCAAACATTTGCTTATTCAAGATCTGCTGACCTCTCTGTTGTTCACATCATAAAATTAATACTTTGCTTTTTTTTTGGCTGCTGATCAGACTTTGGGCTTTGTAATTATTTTTGACACTTGACAGACTAAATGATTAACTGACTCACCAAAAATAGATCAATAAATCAATAAATCAACAGATTAAATGACAAAGAGAATAATCATTTGCAGCTTTACAATACAGTTTGAAGATTACACTTTGGCAACAAATCTTGTGAGTAAACAAGAGGTAAGGAAGTTGCTCATGTTACTGCAGTCTGCTTTCCCCAATAGTTAGCATTTTATTAGCAAACCATTAAAATTAACAAAAGATCAAAATTCAAAACAGGTGAGGCTGGGGGGTGTATTTTATCCCCTGTAACAAAACGTGGTTCAGCCTTCTTCAAAAACACCCATTCATATTTTCCCATAGGGATTTTGGACAACACAGCAAATGGCAGAGATGCTAATCTGTGGCTCACAAAATGACAAAGTGACAACTTCCACTTATGGTCTCTGTGTTCCCTGTAAGTAGAGGTGTACAGGAGTCTCCCCTAATGGATGGGATGGCTGCAATGGGTGATGTGAGTCATGAATGGTGTGAAGTCAGACTGGAAGGACATTTCTTAGTAGTAGCAGTGTTGTTTGTTTGTTTATGGCAAAACATCATATTTTTTCTTGCCACAATACAAAGTTGCCCAACAAGTTACACTGTTTACGGCGAACACATTTAATTGTCTTAATCTTTCAGGTCTTTCTACTAATTGCCTGAAGAATCTGTTATGTGTTGTTTTTAAAGGCACTGGTGTCAACATGTTGTCATGCTGCAACATGCTATGCTAGAAATCAAGAAATTTGGCTGTATCATCTTATTTACATTTAAAGGACCATATTGTATCCATATATGATAGTGTAGATGTGAATATGCTTGTCTCTGCATGTAAATTTGCATGTAGGTGCATATATGGATGTATGGTGCTCTATAAATAAAGTTGAGTTGAGTTGAGTTGAGTATGGACATGTGCATGTATAATGTGTGTATGTTTTTTTTTTTGTTTGTTTGTTTGTTTGTTTTATCCTTTTTTTGTATTTGTATTTTGTATTTTTGTTTCCATGTTCAGGCTGGTGATTGTTATGTCTCATGGTTAAACGATCTTATGTGCTATTATTTGAATGTTCTTATGTTATCTTTACTGTAAAACAATAAAGTGTTAATCATAAAAAAATAAAAAATAAAAATAAAGGACCATGTTGAATAATTCGAGGAATCATTATGCAACCTGAACACCAACTAGGAGATAGTAATTTTACCCAAAAAGGCTATTAACCTGCTCCAAACTTGATTTAGCTCTTACAATAATCCTAAATTTGCACAATGTTATCGCTGATCTTGCATAGCTTAGTATAGATTTGTAAGGCTCTTATGAAGCAAGACTTGAGAGTGTTGTGTTCACAGAGCCACTTAGTTTGAAATGAGAAGGCATGTGTATTATGTTTATTATTTGTTAGTCAATAAACCAAAATGTGGTGGTGAGCAATTTCATTTCCAGCACCCGGAGTGGCTCAACAGACAACGACTATAAAACTTAGGTCATATGAACCACGACAGCAGGATGACCTTGCAGAGACAAGGTAAATCCAGCACATTTACAGTAAGACTAAAAGCTCAAATAAATACTTGTGAACCTACAAAGTCAGCTTTCCATACACTGTCAATGAAACAGATGCAGAAACTGTCTCCTGATAGCATTATGAATAACAATGTTAGTTGCTGGTTGCCAAGTGAACTTAAGTATTACATACACTTCCTGTATGGCCCACATTGTTACTATTATAGACAGCACACAGTATACAGAGGAAATTTTGACTTTTACATTTAGTTGTTGCTTAGAGTGCAAATGTAAATGCAAACTATCCGGTGAGATCACCTATTTCTAAAAAAAAAAACAAAAAAAAAAACAAAAAAAAACAACTGTGTCTATCCTGTATGTGTGAGAGTCAAGCACAGCTAGCAACCCTCTGCAGCTTTGCATCACCCAGGCAGACCAGCTCTGCCATCACCACTGCCAGCATTTGGGACACATGCAATTAGTAAACAGAAGGCGGGTCCAGGGCAAACAAAACAAAACAAAACACATAAGAAAAAACTTTCATAAGATTCTCAAAAATGTCCTGATATCCAGCTTAACTACAGAGGAGCCCTGCATATCCACTACCAATCAACTGGAAGAAGAGAAGAGGAAGCGATGTCACTACTTAAAAACTAAAACAACTGCACAAAATCATCACCTATGTGGTGGATTCAAACAATTTAAAAAAAGACTGATCATTGTACAGTTGTGAAGCTCGGAGCAGGCAGGCCCAGAGGTAAAGAATCCTAGCAATGCTTTTTATTTCTTCATTTCGTCGTCGTTTTTTGTTAACAATTCCTTGATAGAGTATTCTAGATGAAAACAAGATTTAGGACTCCTTTGTGAACAACAATAAATAATATTAATGATTTTTAAAAAACTTATAAGGGCAAGGCGAGAGGATCGAAGAGAAATCGAAAAAAGACCAGGGAGACTGAACCCATGCCTCGCTCTCGCTCTCTCTCTCCCTCCCCGGCTGAAAGGCAGAGTCAACCAGTCCAACTGGTTTCCAGTAGGCCCTAAGGCCAGGCACGGGAAGCGGGCAGAGGAGGAGGAGGAGGTGGAGGAGTTGGAGGAGAGGCCAGGTTTACAAGATAGTTTTCTATTCTATTCTCTTCTCCTCCCAAACAATCAGCCATCCATTCATTGGAAGTATGAATCAAGCAAACTTTTTCCAGGGAAATGACAAACCATTGGAAATTGCTTTAGGTAACCAACTGTCACTGTACCAGTATTACTGTTAATAATGACAGCTGCCCGCCCCATGTACAAAAAAGGGAAAACTCACTACAGTATCCAAATGCAATCCTTTCTCTTCTATGGAGACACTGTGGGTCTTAAGCAGAAATCTAGTGACTGACAGCCTGAGGGAAGGGTCAGCTTGAGATAGGCCCGCATAACAAATTTGCCATGACGTAACAAGAGACAATATCAGGAGACTGCCTTTTGCTTACACACAAATACACACAGCCTTCACTGGAAACGCAGCTCCTAAACAAAAGTCTCTACTGTGGAAATGGCCAGTTTAAACGTTCAAGCAACCATGCTGTAAAAAAAAAAACCCGAAGCAGATGGAGCATTCCCCTGCTGTCATGTAACCTCCAACTTTGTTGAAGAAATTACAGGTTTTTTTTTTTTTTTTTTACAAATATTTGCTTTACATCTAATTAAGTGGTTAAAAGTAGTTAAAAGTAGTAACAGTTTAGCCCTGAAGGCCACAGTGAACCTAGAGTTTAATGGGCAGTGTTAGGTGACCCTGTCCTCCTATCAGACAGGACTCTGGTTTTCACTGCAGCATGTCTACAGCAAGGTGTTGGTTACAGTGCTATTTTAGAGGGCCAACTAGAGTGAAACCTCACCTTTGAAAGCCAAATAATGGCATAACATATGCCATTTGGTGCATGATTTCATCTGACATACCTTACAGTACCAGAAGTACACCTGTGTATTCTTGCAAGGGCAGACCCTCAAAGTGTTATTGCCATGCTCTGCTCACATAAATTTTGCCTTGTGAAAGGAAAAGGAGATGACATGAAAAATAAAGGCATCCTGAGTTCTACTTCAATGTTTCTACAAGAGTAGTAGGACCCAAAGATTGCTTACAGGAAAAAAAAACACATAGATCCACAAATTGCTTTAAAGAAACGAGATCCTATTGCTCCTGACTAGATTATTCTGCCAAAGTCTTGCCAAGTGCCACCAATCTAAAGAATTAATCTATAAAGTTAGCTGCCTAAACTCGGGATAAATTCTACTTTATTGGCCTTCAAATAATCTGCATAAGTTTCACACACTGAAAAAATATTCTTAACATGGAAGCAGTCAATAAAAAGAGAAAAAAAAGAGAAAACTATTAGAGATCCAGCAGTGTAACCAGTGCGGGCCTGTAGTGACTTCCTGACAGCTCAGCACGGCCCTGGAGCAGACACAAGCTCAAGGGGAATCCCTCTGAGTCTCTGTGTTTCTGCAGGACAGGTCCCACCAGACCCATTTAGGGTTATTACAGACAATCAGTGTTAATAGGCGGTGTGGATCTCTCAGGTGAGAGGCTCATTCAATTGACAGCGTCCCAAGCGGGAGCACACCTGCTAATTACTGAACCACCCAGTAAACAGCCCAGACACTCTCTTACAGTCTGCCAGCGAAGGTAAGTTCACTCACCTAAAGCACACATAGCCAGGAGGTCTACAGGATTCAGCACGCTAAATGGAATACGACCTTCCATTTAAATGACAAAATTTATGACCGACGTACTGTACAACAACTGTGCCCAATTTGCACGACCAGTTAGCAAAACTGTACATACATGTGTGCCATAAGCCTCAGCAGCTGGAAAATTAATTATAAATTGCCTCTGGTAATACTAAGTAATACTTTGATGGCATAACACTTTTCATGAATCTCCAGATAAAAGATCTCAGAGGGGATAATATGGGATCAAACTGCTAAAATGGGGATTTTAAGATGGAAATAAACCGCTGTCTGCTGTTAGGCCTAAAAACAACAACAGAGGTCAGAAAGTCAATTAATTGCAATGAAATAAGCTGCAACTTACCGAAGGAAATTCAAAATCCTTCTGGTTTACTTGGTTCAGAACATAATCAATTCGGGATTGGTTTGCTGGACAGGCTAACTGGCACGGCGGTGTGAGTGTACTCATGGCAGTCACAATCGTCTGAATGGAGACAGGACAGGAAGAAAAAGTTCATTCATTCACTGAAAAACCTATCGACATTGAGACATTTCTGGAAAAAGTACAGCAGGGTTTCTGGACATTCTCCATAATAATATTCAATAGTTTTCTGCTTCAACATTATTTCAAAGCTGTTGTATTTGTATTATTCCATAGTGTTCATTACCCCAAATTTTAAAAGGTATTCCAAAACCTGTTAAAATATATATGTCTTACCTCTATAGCTTCTTTAATGTTGTTTTTAATATCATGAATTTTCTGTTTTTTCTCCCTGTGAAGAACAAGAATTTGGAGGTTAAGTAGTTTGTTAAAAATATGCTTTACATACATACATGTGCCACAAAAAGAAAGAAATAAATCAAACTATTAAGGGTGATGATGACCATCCATCATCCACCTTTTTTTTTTTTTTTTTTTGATTATTTATCAAAGAGGGCTTCGTGGGGAATGGCAAAAAATTTTTCCTGAACTTGGATATCAGCTGACCGTGCACAATTCTTTGGAAAAAAACATGCTGATTATTCTAAAATTGAAATCACGGCAAAGAAATGTCATGTTTGTGATTAAAAGTCATGTTAAGGTGTACAGTGGCAAAATGTTGGCCTTTACAATTTATTATACATTAGACTGCTACATAGACTGCAATATTTTTTAAGAGTTGGCAGCAACAGGAACAAGGGAACATGGGATATTTATAAAAGATTTAACTGGCAAATATAATGGCATTCTTCTGTTTCATCAATTTAATGCTATAATGTAATTAATAAACAAAAATAATTTCAGATGCCCCCAAAAAACACTGCAGCCGAACTCGGTTCTTGTGACCTGTGGCCTTCAGTGACACCAATGTACACAGTGGAGTTGAAATCCAAGTACCGCGGCTGCTTCTTTGGTTTGAAATTATTTGAAACCTGACTGAACAGAAGTTTGACTATAGAGAATCAGATTTAACACAGTAATTCCTCTGCCCCGTGTTACTGAGGCAACCTTAGGCCCACTTACACAATCAGAATGTGATTTCCTCTGCATTATAATATATACACCAGATGATCAAAAATATCTCAGTATTTCAGAACAATGCAAAGTTTAGGCTGCAACTGTGTTAAAGGAGAGCGCACAATGCAGTAGCATTACAGTTTGAGCTGCAGCCATTGCTCTCCACCAGTAAAGTAAATCAACCCAGTAACACCCAAGTTTATACAATATTTGTTGAATTGAAAGATTTCAAATGAACAGTGTTCAATGAATATCTGTTGGTAATGGATGTGTTCAGTGTAAACTGGGAAAAAAAAGTAACAGTGCACTATTATTTGCTGCTGTCACTGAAACTTAAACCTAATTAAGAATGTCCTAAAGGACAATACCACTCAATTTCAGCTTTGAAATGGATTCCTATGTCCTAGGGCCAATGCGCTCCCTTAGTGAACATTTTCAAATGTCTGTTATAACCACACACAAGAGAGAAGAATCCAGTCGACCTACATGGAGCGTCACACCAAACAAAACGGAGTTGGAAAAACAGAAAATGCGACTTCAACAGGATGGTGGATGATTATCCACCGATAAGGGAAGATTCTTGTTGAGCTGATACTTGTAGTCCTTTGAGGTAAGTTATTTTGCATTCAAAAGTTCAGACTAACTTTGATTTCATAAAGTCAGTTTCCTAATAACTGTAAATTGAGATGCTCCAGGCTATACACATAAGACATTAGGAGAACAGAGCCTTGACTCTCTAGATATAAGCAGCTCTGAGTAGCTATTCATGTTTATAAGAGGGGCTGAACAATTACTCAAAAAATTATCAAAATCACAATATGACTGAGTGCATTATCCAAATTGCAAGAGATGCTATTTTCTGATAAAAGTAAAATGTGTAACAAAACAGCACTGTAAATTAAGTATTGTGGTGCTATAGAGATGCACTGACCTATAAACTGTATTATCCACATGTACGAAAGTATGTTTAGTACAGACACCAGCTAAAATCGCATCATTTTATTTTTTTCCACCAAAAATGAAAATTAGGATGAAAAAATTCTCATCTGCCCTAAAATTATGACTGATATCACAAATTTGCAATCTCAATATCTGTCAAAATAATGTCAGCCCTACTTATTAGTACTGACTTGAACTCCTTACTCTTCCTTAACTTATCAAAGATTCAAGAATAACAAACAAAAGTTTAAGCAGTCTAATCACTCTGACTGATTAGTTGCTTAAAGCCTGCTGAACTGATTGGTGTTTACATTATGAGTGGGGTTTTCTCACTTTTTTATTCCACCAGTAGAGACAGAGTGGCTGGGGTACGACCAAGGAGGAAAGACTACATTCCTCACACTAGAACCTTCTCTCTCTCTCTCTCTCTCTCACACACACACACACACACGCACGCACGCACGCACGCACGCACGCACGCACGCACGCACGCACGCACGCACGCACGCACGCACGCACGCACGCACACACACACACACACAAAAACATCTAAAATGAACTGCCATACCAGTCTCTTCCCACCTTGGCCATACTACTCTCTCTCACTCTCCCCTCACATCCTCCCTTCCTCTTATCCTCTTCCTATATTATTGAGTCCCTCCCCATCATCTCCTTCTCTCCTCACCCTCCTCTCCCAGCACCCTGCCCTGACTGGCACTGTCTGCCCCCAGGGGGGGAACCCAGTTAGGTAAAACACTCCGGTCCAAGTGCAACAAACCCCGGAGCAAACACAATGGAGTCACAGCCTACTGTGGATTTGTCATTACACCAGGGCGTCTGGGTCAATGGGAGCATCTGTTCAACATGACCCAAAAATAAGCACATGATGGTGCTCTTACACTAAAACCCCTTTCTAGGAAATGAATGATCAGGAATAGAAAAAATGTGACTTTGTTTCCATTGCATCAAGTTGGGGTTGAGTTTTAGGAAATTCACAAGACAGGGAGGTTTCAACACCCGGGGCAACGTTTCCCTGTAAATCTGAAACAGATAAAGAATTCTTCTAAAGTCATGTAACTGTGAATATTTACTCAAAAACATCCCCAGTACATTTAGCGTCATCATTTTTCTCATTAAACCATATTAGACAGCTTAGTTAGAACATGACAAAATAATCCTTCCATGGGCTGACTTTTTTTTATATGTTGGTAGAGCAACTGGTCTGGACCTGTTAATAATAATAATCACCATGAACAGAATATATTATTATAATCATTAGCTGTATATATATTAACAAAACTGACTTTTTTCTTTTTTCTATGCATATAGGACAGCTGTGAATAACAACAATTCACCTACTGTCTAGGACACAGAGAAATAACATTTTCTCAGAACTAAAAGTTAGTGCTATTCTCTTTTACCACATTAGTGTATTAATAGAGAATGTTTCAAGACTAAATGCAATTTGTACATGTAATGGTAAAGAATGACCAAATTTCATTTGAAATTTCAGACTATTTACAGCAAGTGAGGATTATTTTGTTTTCTTGTTTTCTTGGTTACTCCTTTGTGAATATACATAAAACCAGTGAAACCATCTGTAGTGTTTCAGTAGCTCAACCGACAATTAACAACAGAGATTCTAATATAAAGCATGAGGGAAACCAACACTTACTCTGCATTGAAGCCATTAACGTGCAATATTCGCATCTGTTTGACTATCGTACTTTTCCCAGACTCACCGGCTCCTGGAAGCAGAGAGAAGAGAGAGAAATCAGTCAAAAGATGTTTAGAAGTAGACAAAACTCCTTACATGGCAGTGACTACAACACTGTGGGCTGGCACCAGGATCAAGATCAAGCTGAGTCTAGTTGAATTGGTTTGAAAACCAAGAGTTAGTTCATCTGGGATAAGCGCCCTCGTACGGGTCAAGTTTTGGTGTTGTGCTGTTCTGCAGGACAAACTCACTTTACCGTTTTTTGAGTGTAAAGATGTGTGATCAAGTGACAACTTTGATCCTGTCTAGTACAACACAAGCACTGTCCTGCTTCACAAGTTAATCAAGACCCCTTCTACTGTGGCACTTTAGCATTAAGCAGGTGACTTGACTCCTAGGCCCGATTTTTAATAATGAAACTGTCCCCTTTCGTGGGTCTGAAAATGTTTTAATAGGCATGAGCAAGATGGTGAGACCATAATATAGCCAATCAGAGAGACAGGCGGAGCCAAAATCATCTTGCTTTTTCTTATCCACAGCTTTCAGATGTGAGAGGGACTTTCAGCATCAGGGAAGAGAGCAGGATGAAGCCGGCTAATGGCTAGATGTGATCAGTTCACAATATTGGCTCAATGTGTATTTTAGAGCAGAAATGAGCCAGCAGTCAGGACAGGTGGCAGAGAACTGTTAAGCAACAAATCAATGTCTTATCCATAATGCTGGCTTTTAACACATAGTGTGCGTAGCATGTTGCCACACTGTATCCCTGCATTCCTTCCACTGATAAAGGCTCTGGACCATTGCACAAGTCCAAGGGGAAAAGAACACCAATCCCAAAAGTGTCAACAACTGGAAATGAAAGAGGCCCGGGCCACATTGCCTCCTTACACGAACACCCAGAGTCTTCACAGCTAGAGTACAACCAGACTACAGCCTCTGCTGTTTAGGCCAAAGGCACAAATCTAGAATCAATTATGCCTTCCAGATTAGGCAAGTCATTCAAGGGAAACCATCTAGTAATCCCAACTCTGCCCTCTTACCCTGAAAGGCTCGATAAGATACCGTCCCTGGCCTGAAGTAACGTGACATGAAGGCCTCGATGATAACGCTACAAATAGCTTCATCAAATGAAAAATAAATGTTGCCTCTGTAGAGTTTGCAGTGACGGATCTGAGAATATCTATTTTCAGGCTCATAGTGTGAGGGGGCTGAGCGGCCAACGTGGAGAGGATTATGCGAAGGTGCCGTCTGTGAGCATGGAGTCTAAAAAAAATGGCATCAAACATGAGAATTGTGGACCTAAACCACCCATGATGAGGACAAAAAGATCTACATAAAACACGCACACACACATATACAACAAATCACAAACTGTGAGGAGCCCTGTCTTAACATGCCATGTGGAGAGAGAGAGAGAACCTATTGGTGGCCCTGCGGCCTCTGCATGGTGCCTCTGCTCCACACAAATGGTGGTGTCCACTGTTTCCCAGGTTCTGTCAACAATGCAGTAAAAAGGCCTACTTTTGATTGTCCTGTACCAAGACACTGGAAATGATGTAGTGGCATTGTAATATCATGTAACTACTTCATTTGTTGTTGCTGCACTGCTGAAGGGCAAAAAAGGCTCTCACAAAACGTGGAAACTTACCCATTATTTAGTAAATCTGTGTAAAAATGTAGCACATTTATATGACCAAATGTCAATACAACCATGTTGCATGGTAATTCAGCAGAAAATGTGGCTATAACTTTACAGTGTGACTGACTGCTGCAAGTGAGAACAGGCCTAATCTGAACACACACATTGTGCACACCAGTGATAAATACAAGACAAAATTGTGAATTTGCATGGCTTGACATGGAAATAAATGCAGTTCATTTCACAAAACCTACCTAATAGTAGTAGCCGGTGAGTTGCTCGATATATCTGTTTGTCTTTTTGAAGCTGTTTCTCTATCTTTTTGTTTGCTTCTCTCTGTGCCTTCTCCTCATTACGTTGGTCTTCGGTCTTACTATTGCCCAGACAGCCCATCTTCCCAAAAACCCAATAAAGGTTCAGGGGAGGCAGGGAGAGAGGGAGGGAGGGTGTTTGTTAGAATAAATAAATAAATCCTAAATTCCTAGATTGGCCCAAGAGAGGAACACCTGGCTCAAAATGGGTGACATTTATGTTGCCAGATTCAAATGAAGCAAAATGAAACTTGTAGATGGTGCAAATTGGGCTCCACCGGACTGGACACAATATGTATGGATAAATATGTGTATATATTAATGCTAATTTATCAACAGAGATCAGTCAGAGGGAGCAGAGCAATGATGCCGCCCTCTCAGAGGCTTGGTTCCTGTGTTTTTCACTGTAAATCCGCAATGAAGTCATCAACATTGATATGAATGTGAAATTTTCAGCACTCCAATGTACATGAATGGATTTCGACGGTCGGGATTCCCACGATGTCTTTTAAAATTACAACACAGGATATTTTTTTCAGCAAATGTCT
The DNA here is from genome assembly GCF_902150065.1 of Myripristis murdjan. Lineage (NCBI taxonomy): Eukaryota > Metazoa > Chordata > Actinopteri > Holocentriformes > Holocentridae > Myripristis > Myripristis murdjan. The sequence goes on along the minus strand of NC_043984.1, from coordinate 12,309,819 downwards.
CCTCTGGAGCCCATCTTCGGCAGATTTCTCAACACTGCCATTCAATTCATTTCCATTTACAACCCAAAGCCCTTATTTTTTCTCCCCCTTCCTCTCTTCTCTTTTTTCTTATTATTTTTGCTTACAATCCGTTCTCCACCTATAGCCAAAGCACATCAGAGAGTGGGTGAAGAAAAAAAATTAAAAAATAAATATTTCCTCTTAAAATGACGGCATGTGAATCATCAGGCTACACCGGAGCTTCTTTCTTTCTCCCAACCGTCTCTCAAATCCGTCACATTATACACCGATTTTGTTGCAGCCTTATCAATAATATCCTGTTTTGGCTGATGTCAATTTGTTTCCTCTCCTCGTCAACAGATGCTGGTGCTGCTTTTTGGAGGGTTTGACCAGACCCAAAAAGGCCCCTTCTCCGTCCTTTTTCTTTCTGTAATTTGTATTTCTCCTCACATCGGAAAGCTCCTCCGGACGAACAAAGGTTTTTCTGTTAGATGTCCTTGAATATAATACAATATCCAGGTTATATGCTGGAAATCCTCCGTTATTTTCCTGTTTGGCGCAGGTACAGCCCGCTGTCAAGTCTCTCAGCTTTTTGTATTCCCTTTGAATCCGTATGGTAGATTATGGTTACATGTGCATATATATGATACATGAACATACCGCGGTGTTTTCAATCACTAATCCAACGACGAGACAGTTATTTCACCACGGAAATGCCAGCTCCGCTTTGGTGAACCAACCGGGGGGACAAGAATCGTTTCTCTGTTGTATTTCTCTGAATTATTTTTTCCCCTTTTTTCTCTGAGAATTGTACATTGAGATAGATAGCGTTGAAGAGGTGGGGTGGGGCAAACAGCTCTCACGGAACCCTGGGAACGAAGACCAGCTGTCAAGTTAGCCGCAATGAGAAATGGAGTTTCCGGTTTTCCCTTTCGAAATAAAATCCTCACTGACGTTTTTCTTTTTTTTAACGCACTTTTAGCTGCGACGAGCAACGCAAGCGTGTATATATGGAGGGATCTGCGATAAAAGATAAAATAAATAATGTTACAACCATTGTTTTTATTTCTCCATTATGTCCCACTCTTGCTATTTTTTATAAATATTATGATATACACACCACATAAACAGTATGCATTCATGGCGATTGGCACAAGTACATGAAGACCCCATATGGATGAACGTTTAATTAAATTGAATATACTTTTTTTCACCAAGTGACTTTTATTTATGCATTTATTTTGAGGGCCACGTCGCGCTGCTTCCGCTCTAGTCCAGGCTGCCTCTGAGCAGCTTGACGCAGCTGGAACGAAGCAGGGTCGGATCACATGATTGCCCGGAGCGTCATGAAGCAGAGGTACAGAAGGGGAGAGGCGCCCTCTTTGAAGCAAAATGATCATCTACCCAAAAGGGCTTCATCAATAATCTGGAAATGCTAAATTTGTGTCATAAACCTGTATATATAAATAAATAAAAATTAGACATCACATATTTTGACAGTAGCAATGGCAACAACAACAGCAACAACAACAACAACAACAACAACAATAATAATAATAATAATAATAATAATAACATTAATAATAATAAACTGTATTAAAAGGACAGTAAAGTTGTTATTTTCTATCAGAACTGGCCTACAGAAGCCTAGTTTCATAGACTGAGCTAAAATTATGCCTTCTTTGGAAGAAAATGATCGTTTCTCTACACAACCGGGGTTCATCAATGATCGTGAAGACAGAAGCCAGGCCCCTAGAGAAGCTGGGGCCTTATATGATTGTGGATCCCTACAAGAAAAATAATGTAATAAGAACCCGGGTGTATAATCCTACAATTGCATGATGTGGCAGTCACTAGCCTACATATTGAGACTAGCCCACATTTTGTTTGGCTGAGGTATGCTTTCAGGTATGTTTTTTCTATACTTGCTTATCCTACAGGGTCATGAGGGGCTGGAGCCCACCCCAGCAGGCTTAGGGTGGAATGAGGGGAAACACCCTGGACAGGTCACCAGTCTATTGCAGGGCTCACACACAGGTCAGACAAACACACCCACACACACACTTGCACCTATGGTCAATTTGGATACTCCAGTTCACCTAACCTGCATGTCTCTGGGCTATGGGAGGAAAGCAGAGCACCAAAAACCTCACAAGCATAGGAAGAACATACAAACTCCACACAGACCCAACCAGTTCAAACTCATACTTTCAGATATAAGCGAGAAAACATATCTTGGTTGTTGGCTTCCTGAGGACACATAACCCTCAAAAAGTTGCACTGTGAGAAAGCACTAACAGCTCTACCTCAAGCTTGATTAGCTTTCTAATTGAAACATTTCAGGCACATGCCTTGTAATAGTGTTTGCAATAGTGTGCTTTATACATATACTTACAGTACAGTTTTTTACTTTGACTCTATTTACAAAAAGAAGAAGATGCTTGCATATCATTAAATCTCATTTTGCTGATTTGTTTAATAATGAATGGATGACTTAACGAATGAATGACTGAACAGAGTACCTGACATAGTTGGTCAATGCATATTACAAAAGTGCCAGTATCTTCTCATTTTTTATGCCGTCTTATCCTATTATGTGTTATTATTTTGTCTTATCGTTACAAAATTAAAAAGTAGTCTATTTCTAAACACGGAGGTCTGGGAAGGAAAAAATGAATTCACCTTGGCTTTGAATTCTAAACAATGTGCAACATGTTTGTTTTACCCAAGAAGGACACACTGTGGTCACTACAGTGGCTTTAGATTTCACATCAGCAAAAAATATACCACTAAATACTATGAAACTCTGTGTTATTCAGTTCAGCACCAACACCATCTGTGGCAGAACAGTAATAACCTTCATTTAAAGCTCATTCAAAACAATGTGGCGTTTTTTAACTTGATCAATATAGTCTGAGAAACGTGATCCAGATGTTGTGTCAGCTTAACTCTCCTAATGACAATCTGAACAGAATGCATCATTTCTTTTTTCTCAAATTAGTAATCTCCCTTTGGTTCTTTCCCCTTTCGATCTCACATGTATGCACGCAAACTGTGGATATCATAGATATCACGTATACACACACAGACACACAGGTGCAGTAGATGCACACACACACTTACACCAACACACTCCACCGCACACACAAGCACAGAGAGTACTTGTCAAAAGGCAAGGAGAAAAGGCTCAGGGCAAAACACATAGAGGTCATCAATGACAAATGAATGCTACTTTAACTCTCCAGTGAATCTCCATGACATAATTCCCAGAGACACCGAAGAGGGTATGATCAACAACCACAAACACACTCTTCCTGGCCTACGACCACATCTCTCATCTACCTCTGCTGTTCCTCAGCCTACACAGGGCAGGGAGCTCGCTTTTTGTCTCAACAACACAGTGGCTGCTGAGTTCCTAAAAACATCTTCACTGTTCCACTAGCAAACTAGATGTGGCTAGACTTCTTAATACTGGACTTCTAAACAAGGTTTTGCAGATGATCAAAGTGGCTAGCTGTGTCAAAATAGACTTGCAGCCACAGAAAACAGTACAATTATTTGTCTGGTGGCTTGTGGTAGTTTGCTTCCAGCCTGAGCAATAGGCTAAATATATTTATTTGGAAAGGGGCATATACTACAAATAAAAAATCTGTCTTCTCTGACATGTTGTAAACATGATCAGCATCATCTAGATCAAAAATTAGTTTTTCATTGTGCTTTGTCACAATATCATGATCCTACTGTCCTTGGTAGTGTGCAGTCACCAAACAAATGGACATACAGAGGTAGAAACAAGGAAATACTTTTATTTTGAAGGAATGTCACTTTTGTAGGATTTTGTACTTGTTCTGCACTACATTTCAGAAGATAATAATGTACTTTTTATTCCATTACATTTACCTGATAGCTGTAGTTCCCAGTAAATTAGCAGAATAAACTTTTAACTGCAAAACATACCATGTCACAAACTATGATGCCTTGTGAGAGTATAAACTAGCTACTGTGCTTGGAGCAATTAGACTTCAACATTAAAATATCTGATAAGACAATGCATCAACAATTTAATTCTCTATACAGGGACCATTCTTCACAATGAGTCCTTTCACTTTTCATATTTAAGTATATTTTTCTCCTAATACTTCTATACTTCTACTTTAGTAAATTTTTAATACAGGGTTTCTACTTTACTGGAGTATTTTCAATTATAATGCCAATATTTTTATAGGATTTGAGTACTTTTTCCACTACTGGGTAAAGATGGTGGCCTCCTAGCTTGATGTAACTGCATTTCATTTTACATCATATATATTTCTATTATGTACATACAGTGGAGCAGGGGCTGGCGTGCTAAGAGGGAACACACTCATCCCCTGCTTGTGGCTTTGATCCAAATCAGTTTTGGTGAACCAAGTCTAGTTATGATGTTAGTCATCCTTCACATATTGAGTTGTTGCTGAGGTCAACAAAGAAACTGACAGTAAGAATCAGTAACTCATGCCAAGAGTTAGTGTTACAGCATGGGCCCATGCATGAGCATCAGAGGGACTGTCATGTAATTTTTCTCTTTACCTTTCAAGTTTACATTTCAGAACTAAAACTTTTTGGAAATAAGGCTGTTCTTTGATATATCATAATATGAGGAGAATCTTCAATCTACAAACTACACCAACTACTGCACTACCATAATGTACAGTAATAGCTCCAGTTGCTCCAGTCATCTGTTATATCCACATCAATCCTCTAGATGGTAGCATCTCTCATAAATCGTCTCCAGCTCACTATTATTACACTTGATAACTGTCAGGTAAACAGCAAAACTCTATTTTATTGACTTTTGAATCCTTAATAGATGGAAGATGGGATTTGTACAATACATTGATCTAAATCCTTCAGTGAACAGCAAATCATGCTCTGAACCAAATTCCTGTTTTTTTCCACAAACTGGAAAATTATCATGTTGGGGGTTTCTCTGTGCTTTCTGCATATCAGGTATGGTAGTATTACTGTATGTTTTTGCGTGTCACATGAAATGCCTTTTTTTCCTCCACTATGTTTGCATGCAGCCACACTCAAGTAGTTAATAAAATGGGTGTTATCACACACTGCCTTCATTCATTTTTACTACACTTCCTTCCTGTTTTATGGGTGGTGGTGGGGCTCACAGATATGGATTAGCCAGAGAACTAACAAAGTCAAATTTTTTGTTTCACATGATTGTGCTCTATGCAACAGCTTATGAATATTTTAAAGACATGCTCAATTAAGACAAGATATCAAAAGAATGTAGTTCTGAGAGGAGTCATGTTTGAATTTACATTTATACTCTACAGGAAATACAATGTTTTAATCATTAATAACTATCCTTTCCATAATTTCATTCCCCAACATCTACGGGCTCCATTTACATTAATGACTAAAACAATATTTGAACATGAAAGAAACATTGAAAGTAAACAAAAATGCTTTGACAGTGCAAGTGCTACATGTTTGCACAGTGCCCTACAGACTGTCAAAAATTAGATATAATTTGGTATTTAATTTTCTGTGTATAAAACTGTGCAGAATCCATTTGTATAAAAATCATTTAGGATTCTGTGTTCATTATGCTGTATTTATTATGTAAATTGGGAGTATTTGTAGGATATATGGGAGGCCCCTAACTTGACTTGAGTGACTCCCTGACATCACCGGTGACATCATTTGTGGTATAAAAGACCAGTTAGAGAATTGTGCCATAGCAGAGACCACCACCTAGTCTGGCTACTGTACTTTAGTTTGATCATCATGCGTGAAATTGTACATCTGCAGATTGGACAATGTGGAAACCAGATTGGCTCAAAGGTAATACAAATCAACAAACTATTTCAGTGTTTTGTTAAAAAGTGTCTTATTAGCTCTTACTCTATTGATAAAGGATGATTCAGAAAGTGTTAGGTCCATTAGAATTATGTAACTTTGAAAAGGTGGTAATGACAGATCTGTTCCAAAATGGGATGCTGCTATCTGTTGTCATTAATTAATCTATTTTTTTTTTTTTGGTTGAAAATTTCCTTTATATACTGTTTTGATGGTCACACTGTGATATATAAAAAAAACTGACACATATATTTATTTGATGTGAGCTCAATAAGATCCATTAAATATTTTATGTTTCATTATTGCGACACTGTTTTTTTTAAATGTATATTTTATATAGGTATATGCTGTGCCTTGGCAAATTGCCACTGGCAGTTGTGAGTGACAGAGGGTGTTCCCTACGGGGCATTCTGGTAAAAGATAAGGCGCAAAGCAAGACTGGCATGGGTGGGACATTTTTATCGTGGCTAACACAAAACAAGACAGAGGAACTGATGATACAGTTCCAGTAACACATAATGCCAATCAAACTTTTGACATGGCAGTTGTTCGCATCCTAAAAATTAAACTGACTTCAGCAGTTCCTTTGGTTTTTATTCCATATATATTTATTTAATATATATGTCATGTATGGCAGGGACTCTTGGGCCTTTTGAGCACAGAAAAAAGGCAAAAGACAAATTTAGTTTCTCATCAGTGAGAGTGATTTGCATTTAAACCTACTGCTATTCTTGTCTTTCAGAAACTTATCAGCACTTGGTCCGTGATCAATTTTGGCTTCAAATCCATAGTTCAACAGAATGAGATGTATACTAATTTAGCATTCAGTACCCTAATGAGCAGGGTCAGCTAGGCATACATCTGGCAGACATTCACAAGCTGACTAAACAGCTAAACATAAACACTTACTCCTTACATTTTTTTTTTCAATGAACAGAATGATAAAGGTTTATTTGGCATTATTAACATTACAACAACAAGATCCTATGGTCTTTTCTTTACAGTTTTGGGAAGTGATCGGTGAAGAACATGGGATCAATGCAACCGGCATCTATGAGGGAGACTCCAACCTCCAGCTGGAGAGGGTCAATGTCTACTTCAATGAGGCACATGGTAAGAGAGACATTGTAAAGATGCCAACTTCCTCAATTTAAAATAATTTTCAGTCTAATATGCAGTGATCCTTTTAAGTATTTTTACTCAATTGACTACTTTTTTGTTTCACTGTTCTTGGACTGTGACTGGAACAGCATGAGTAAGGACATATTTAAATGTACAATATAGATAGCAGTGTCGTGTATTTGTCACTGAGTAAGGGGATGAATATTCCTCTCTTCTTCCAGGTGGTAAATATGTGCCCAGGGCCCTGCTTGTTGACTTGGAGCCTGGCACCATGGACAGTGTGAGGGGGAGCCGCATCGGGGCGCTCTTTAGGCCGGACAACTTCATCCATGGTAGGAAAAATAAGGATACAGTGATGTTGGGCAATGCAAGATGTGCAAGAGTATTTAGGAAAAACCATAGGATTTTTGTGGCAAAAACATTAAATTATATGTACTCATGGAGATGTCATGTACTTTGAATACCAGTTGCTACAAGTTGTCAAGTAGATCTTAGAACTTTATACTGAAAACATAGAAATATCATGCTTATGCTCTACAGTGTGTGATCTAAGAGGACATTGATTGTTTTGATTGTTGAAGTATGTATTATTAATGCTTAAATTATTTAGAGTTTGCTGCACAGATGTTTTTTCTTCTAACTGTAATGACAAGTGAGCAATTAGACCCTTACTGTCTTATTTTGGTGGTCTAGGAAACTCAGGAGCTGGAAACAACTGGGCAAAGGGCCACTACACCGAGGGAGCCGAGCTGGTGGAGCAGGTGATAGACAGAGTGAGGAACGAGAGCGAAAGCTGCGACTGCCTGCAGGGCTTCCAGTTCGTCCACTCCCTGGGTGGAGGAACTGGCTCCGGCATGGGAACCCTCATCATCAACAAGATCCGAGAGGAGTATCCTGACCGCATCATGAACAGCTTCAGCATCATGCCCTCCCCTAAGGTCTCTGACACGGTGGTGGAGCCCTACAACGCCACCCTTTCGGTGCACCAACTCCTGGAGAACACGGATGAGACTTACTGCATTGACAATGAGGCCCTGTACGACATCTGCTTCCGCACGCTGAAACTGACCACACCAACATACGGAGACCTCAACCACTTGGTCTCCCTGACCATGAGCGGGGTGACCACCTCCCTGAGATTCCCTGGCCAGCTCAATGCAGACCTGAGGAAGCTGGCAGTCAACATGGTGCCCTTCCCTCGTCTCCACTTCTTCATGCCGGGCTTTGCACCTTTGACGGCGCGCGGCAGCCAGCAGTACAGAGCCCTCACAGTGCCTGAGCTCACCCAGCAGATGTTCGACGCCCGCAACATGATGACGGCCTGTGACCCGAGAAGGGGGCGCTACCTTACAGTCGCTGGCGTGTTCCGTGGCAGGATGTCCACCAAAGAGGTAGACGAACAGATGCTGGCAATCCAGCAGAAAAATAGCAACTACTTTGTCGATTGGATCCCCCATAACGTCAAGGTCGCCGTGTGTGACATACCACCCCGAGGCCTCAAAATGGCCTCCACTTTCATTGGCAACAACACAGCCATTCAGGAGATATTCCGCCGAGTGGGGGAGCAGTTCTCCCTTATGTTCAGGCGGAAGGCTTTTCTCCACTGGTACACAGGGGAGGGCATGGATGAGATGGAGTTCACCGAAGCAGAGAGCAACCTCAATGACCTTGTGTCAGAGTACCAGCAGTACCAAGATGCCACCGCTGATCTGGAGTGGGAGGCAGAGGATGAAGAGGAGGAGGGCCCCTCATCAGCAGTGGCAACAAAGGTTCAGTCTCGAACGGAAATTAAGATGGAGACAGTGACTGAAACAACCACAGAAACTGCAGGCAAAGATGAATAGAGAATAAAACTCTGGCAGACAATGGGGTGATATCCTGTAGCAGGGATGTGAATGAAAAATGTGGAATTGTTGGCCTATCAAAGAACACTTTTTTTAATGTCGAGGGTCGATTTAAAGGGTCTTTACTGAAAGGTGCTGTTACAGACTTATAAAATACTACTTATTCTCTATTATATATTCTTCAATACCTTGTATGCTTTCCGTATGTGTTTTAAAGCTTTGCAGGCTTTAAGAGTTTAGCTTTAAGAGTTCATTTTCATATTTAATGTTTGGGAAATTATGTTTTAGGGAGGGAAATATCTGTATATAAGTTCCATGTGTTGTTAGCTTTATTTAATTCACTATATTTATCTTGCACTCCTGATCATGTAGTTAAGAGATGAAATTGTAATGTTACCAGCAACAACATAACGTTACTTAAGTATATGTTTTAAATTGTTGTCTCTATCATTAAAATTGTATTAATAGTTATTTGTTATTTTTTAATGTTTCTGATCTTAATGTTCTAGATTGCATTCAATGTTTTGTATTAATATTTTGACGGTCATTAAACACAGTACAAAAACACCTGACAAAGTGCTTTAGTAGTATGTAAATTTAACAGTGCATCCAGTAGCATACAGCTAAAATACTGAAATATTGTTCCTTTTCCCTTCATTTTATGTTTGTGCCAGGCTATAAGTCAGCCACAGAGATGGCACTGCTCTGACAGCATAGTGGCTGAGTTACTGTGCAAAGCTGACACAGTTCCCTCCCAGTGCTCAAGCCTGGGAAAGAGAGATTATGCAAAACTTGCCCTGTCTGTCTGCACTGTGTGATAAGCGCATGTGACGTGGAAATGCCCCCCCTAGTACGGCACCAAAGATGACTAAACTCATAAACTGGGAGATAACATGTGGAGATAACAGTACATATAATCTACATGCGAATGTAGGTTATGGTGATGAACATGCTGCAGCCATAATAGACAACATTTTTAAAGTTACCATGTGGACATGTAGATAAACTGCCCATATCCATTTGATACCAAAGCAGCTCATTTCCTAACTGATGTTACCAAAGGGAGTGCCATCCCCTTTTGCCTTCATTAATTTGAGCTCTTACAACAGTGTAATAATGCAATTTGAATAATGTGCTTCTTTGCATGTTAATAAATGAAATATTATTTTGTGGTTACATGGCTCTGGGAGGCAGCATCATTAAACTATTCTCTATTGGTAAGTGTCATGATTTCACAAAAATGATTCACCAGTTTTTCATAATGGTATGAAACATGAGCCAACCGTAGGGTCGTCCAAGGTTGCGGAGAAGGTCCTTCAACCTTCAATAACTCCTGGGTTGAGTTGTGTAATATCAAAGGTTACATGGCTGAGATGCATGATGCAAAAGGAAATACTGTATGCCTATACTTTGTAAAGGCATAGCCTATTATTTATGCAGGACAAAAATCGGCTTATAAGGTTTGGATTTCATGGTCTGGCTGCACGAACAGTGCGCTGCCTGCCCATGAATCCCACTACGAAGTGTGTCAAGTTCAGTCCGGACCGTCCGTTTCACAATCTGGAGCCGCGTGACATGAATGTGGCGGAAGTACGCATTGCTAACTCGTGACGGGCTCTGGCGGAGTAGGCGGGGATTTGTGATTCTCTTCTCAATGTGGTTCACTAATGCGGTCAGTGTGACTGAGCCTACCGGCCGGCTTACCCGCTCCTTCACTTACTACTGACGCTGCCACCACTGCAACAGCTAATCAAGGGCGGTCACACCATGAAGATCTGGACATCAGAGCACATATTCAAGTAAGCTGCTAACGTCGGTTGATTTGGTTAGATAACTTTGGCCATTTGGTCGTTGTGTAACGGCAGCGGCAAGGTGCTGGGCTTTCAGTGCTTCTTTGTCTCTGTCAGTTTTTATAACTCCAGCTGGCCTCGCTTTAACATGACAAACAGCATATACTTAGTTATAGTTAGTTATTAATGCGAAAATATGTCCACTGGAAGCTGGTGTTAGCAGCCAGTGGTAGAACCGTTAGCTAAATAGTGTATTCGTTTTAGCAGTCAATTTTTTTAGACTGCGGCGTCAGTCCATGTCTTTTTTTGTAAACGTTACATCAGGAAAACAGATGGAAATCACAGCTATATGTACAAAAGACTATGGAGAGGTGAACCGACTACCTAGTGCTGGATAGCTGTCAAGGTCTGGTTGCAGAAAAATGCTGCCAGGTTGCGTAACCTGTTGGCTGGCCGGCACTCCGCGCTCAACCTTTCCCCTACATTTAGTCGCGACTGTCTGCGTCACCGGGCAACCACGGCGCGTTCACGTGTCTCCATGGCAACCGTCCACTACGTTCGAGTAGTCCATGCGTATTACTAGTGTTACAGTCACAGAAATTGAATTAATTGAATTGAAAATGGTTCCTAAGCCGCATTTCATCACAATACAGTGATATTTATTGTTGCTTGTTATCGTCAGATAAATAGTTATATTCACAAGGACCTGATAAAACATTTATTGGGGAATCTTTCATAGATTTTAACTTACTTTCAGTGTCAGCATGAAATCGGACTGTGTCCATCTCATGCAAGCAGCTTCACACTGAAGCTCTGACTCATACTGTTTACCTAATATTGTCTTCAGATGCCAGGTTACATTCATGCATTTGCTCTGTCTCTCTCCTCTCCCCTCCACAGCCACCCTTGGGAGACGGTGATCAATGCTGCTATGCAGAAGTACCCCAACCCTATGAACCCCAGTGTGGTTGGAGTGGATGTTTTGGACAGGAAGGTGGACAAGCAGGGGCGTCTCCACAGCAAAAGACTGCTCAGCACAGAGTGGGGCCTTCCGTCTATAGTGAAATCTGTGAGTGTCAAAATTAGATGTTATTCAGTTTCTTAGTACTTGCTGTCCAACTATGTCTCTTTTCCGAAGCAGGTGACCCTTAAAATGTAAATAAGACATGAGAGCAGGGCCGGGTCTACACAGGGGCAAGAGGGGGGCTGGCACCCTCAAATAAATGTTGTGCCCCCTCAAACTAAATCCCCCAAAATATATTCAGTTAGACATGGTAAAAGGTGCTGGAGCACAATGCCCCCTTAACATTTGTGGCTGCCCCCTCATACATGCCTGGCTAGACCCGGCCCTGCATGAGAGAGAGAGAGGAGAGAAGATATGAGAGAAACACATGACCTGTGTCTCTGAACAGTCAAGAGGTGACATGCAGGAATGTGATTGTGTCCAGTGCCCTCAGGCTGAGCATTAGTCTAGCTTTATCTATATCACATGCATAAATTCAGTCTTTCTGCAGCTGTTTGGACACCAAGGAACCTAAACTTTCAAAAACCCCCACAGAAATCCAGTAGTACCTACAAAGTCGATTGAGTGAGGCAGGTAGGCCTGTGCTTTACGGCCAGTGAGAATGACCTTAGACCGTGAGGCTATTTCTGTCTGTGGGAAGCAGCAGACCTGCTCGTTGGCTGAAGCACAAGCAAGTTCATGGCTGTGTGCCATGGCACATGTTGTACAGGACACAGAGCTGCCATTTCTGTCATTGCTGAGCTCTAACTCCCAGTGGCTTGTGATGTAACTTTCCATCACCGTGATAGCAAACAAGGGATCACTTTGTTTGAACACCTGCCAAATTAGTGTCAGTACTATGCTTTGCATGGAATACAGTGACAGCTAGTTACTTTGATAACCTCTGATAAGCATTTCATTATCAGCATGACTCTTTCCAAATCTCAAAGCAGAATTGCTTAATTAGGAATGCAGACACTTGAAACATGTCTTTGCACTATTTCCCCATTGATCTGACCTTCTGGTCTCAGTCAAGATTGGGGTAAATACATGATGAGTTAAATAATGTGCCACTAGTGTAATGTTGTAACTTATTCAAACATGAACCAATCAGTTACTGTTTGTTAGCACTAACCTTTGGCCACAGATAGTTTGGGACATCTGAGGACGTAGTTGGCGACGTAGACTATGATTAACAGCTTTAATTCCAAGGGCAGTCTATGACACAGACTAGCCCAGTGATTGATAGCATATCAACATAACCCCTAATCAGATTGTCTCAAAGCAAGGCACTGCTTAGCCCTAATGAATGGCCTCAGTGTAAGAACTGGACCTGTATGAATCTAGTAGAGTAGAAGTGCTCACCTCAATTCACATTCCCTCTTTACTGTTAAAATAATTAAGTTGAGTTAAGGTTATCATATCATCGTTGTGAGCAACACCTGATAGATTAGATACATTTTTGTTCATTTCAGTCAAGCATAAACTTGGAGCTTAAGTTCAGTTATACTGTTAAAGGACATACCAGCATGCCCTTCATCGTGAGATTACTTTTACATGTTCATTTGTTTGCATGTGTTATTCTCCCTGGCTGGTGAAATAGTTAGAAATTGTGTTGTTGGTACCGGGCTGCATGACACGCTCAGTGCATCCTGCAGCTAATATTGTTTACAAGCTGCTGTGTGACAGGCTTATACTTACTAGAACTGTCACATTTGTATATTTAACAATGATAGTGTAGCGTATCACTAAGATAGGTGACATGCATAATCAACTCAATGAGGGATATACCATAGAATATTCATTTATTTATTAAATTTGAAGAAATGAAAATGATGACATTTTTCAAATATTTAGACCTTTAGTTGCTCAGTTCACTACAGTCTAGCAGCTAACTAGCCCACATGTTCACATTTTCACATCAGTTTTAGCTTCCTTTACGAAGCTGATGTTATGTTCACTTACCTAAAACAAATGACAAGATTTTCAAGTCTCTCAAACTCTTTCAAGTGGGGAGAATGTGACATGATCCTTGACTGAGAGGAGCAAGGCGCAGGGCCATAGTACTTGGGTTCTGCCAAATGAAGAGTGAGAGCTGACTGCTGGCAACCTTGAAGGAAGCAACTGCATTCCTGTCAGCACTCTGTGAAAGTCAATGGTGCCTGGATGTGTGCCTCGGGAAACTGAATCTGAATTAAGAATTTCAATTGAGAAAAATTCATTTGAAATTACAATCCAAAGTTCAGTTTAGTAATAATCAAATTTAGTTGTAAGCCCCTGGATTCACTTGTGCCTTGCCAATTCAGAGGTCCAACATGAACATGTCATGCAAAATATACAGTGCAATTTGAATGCAATCTCTACTTGTACCCCTGTCTTTTCATACAAACAATTGTGTAAACACTGAGGTATGCTAATCATTTATGCACATATACAATTTTTGCAGTTTATTTCAGCTGTAGCAATTTGTGTCTCTGTCTTTGTCTCTTCAGATCATCGGTAACACACGAACATGCACGTATGTCCAGGAGCAGTCTGTTGTGGATCCCAACAAGAAGTCATTTGAACTTCAGTCCTCGAATGTGAGTGTTTTCATCCTGGCATTTGCTCATCTGGAAATGAATGTGAAGACTGCAGGTTGCCCTAGTTGTCTGACCCTAGCCTGTAACTTTAGATCCCTGCAAAAGTCAGTTGTCTCCATCAGCAGCCATGAGTAGGAGTGTGAGATAAATGCCTTAATTGACTTGAGAAAGTTTATTCATAGGATAAACCCCTTAAGTTGTCACAACTTGTTATCGAGGGGGTCCTATACACATCACTTAAAAAAAAAAAAAAAGTACAACACAAAAAAAAGTACAACAGACTTAACACTTAACAACTTAACTTGACTTAACACAGGTGTTCTTAAACATTTTCAGCCTGAGAATTAATTTCGTTTGCTCTTTTCTGACCCTGATCTAATGAGATTTCCTTGTCATCTAGCAACCCACTAGACACAGGACACCAACTAATTTCGGGTTCATTGTCAACCCAACAACACCTCACAACCTTACATCAGATTTATGGCAGATATTCTGTAGGCAGACCTAGACTGTTATATAAGTTACATGTTCTTATGAAAAATCTTTCAGCTGTTTACAAAACATGTTCAGGAATGTGTCAACCACAAACACCTGTAATCTGTCTCGCTCAAATTTTGCATAACTGCCTTTCGTCCGGGCAGGGAGGCCTGCCTGCAGTGTGCTAACCTGAAAAACATTTGTGGAACGGAGCTTTGCTCATTCCACAAGCAGCCTGTTGACATTTCAGTTGTGAACATGCATAACGCTAAATTGTTTGAGACTTGTCTGGCAGCTCATCTCACTGCGCGCTGTGACTGGAGACATTTCACATATGAACCTTTAATAATGTTGCGTTCCTGTCATTTGTCTCTGTAGATCACTTTCACAAACATGGTGTCTGTGGATGAGAGGTTAACATACAAGCCACACCCTGAAGATCCGGACAAGTAAGTACTTAGTTTGCAGGCATTTAAAAGTCACAATGAAATAGCATTTTGACAGCCTCTTGCTAGGGTTGGGTGTTATGCACAAAATTAAATATTTACCACCTCTTTGATAAAATATCTGAATAAAATATCTGTTGTGATGATGGTGCTTTCATGAGATATTTACACACAAGATTTTTGAGGCATCATTCAAGTGTAAACCAATGTATGATCAGTTAGGCACAGCAAGGCAGTTTTATTTCTGGCATGGAAAATTTGCTAACAATGTGAAAAATGTGTTTTTTTCCTATTCATTATTACTTTAAATCTGCACACGTGAAACATATTTTCCTACTCCTTTTAGTGTCCACTCCAGTAAAATGCATTTATGCATTTATGTCCTGTATTCAAGACTGATGAGTTGTTTAAGGCCGCTTGTGACAATGTTTTGTAACCCTTGCCTTTCTAGAACAATACTGACCCAGGAGGCCATCATCTCTGTGAAGGGAGTCAGTCTCAGCAGTTACCTGGAGGGAGTTATGGCCAGCACCATCTCCACTAATGCTGGCAAGGTGAGTGATGCCTTGTATTAATTAAAAATACAGGTTTCAATCCAGAATATCTGCCATCACATGCTTTCTGTTACTTTTTATAAAGCCGACCACAGAATATTCAATCTGACGCGGGTCAGATTGAATATTCTGTGGATCCTGCACATAAAATGTTGACCAGCTTTTACACCTAGATATAATTTATCATACAAGAAAACATGTTGTTTCCCACCAGCGGTGAATCCCTACCCCCTGCTCTTTGATTGGTATATTTTGAGGCAGCTGGATGTAAAAAAAAAAAAATGTGATAGATAGATAGATAGATAGATAGATAGATAGATTTACTTTATTGATCCCAAACTGGGAAATTCCCAGTTGTGTATATTGTTGGTAGAGTTTTCCATTCACTTAACATGGTACGAGGTGAACAGATAAACAAATGAATGAATGACACTCAGCAGAGCTAACAGTTATGGTCCAGAATCTGTAATAAAGTGCACAACCAGAAATGGGCGTGACCATGGATCATCCGACAAGCGGGCAGCTACTTACCGGGTCAGAGGAGACACCACTTGGCCCACTTTGGTGAAACTGCAAAATCTGAAGCGGTCGTGGCCCACTGACCGCTACAAGGGGTGTGAATAGTTGGGCGCTTCTTCCTTGGCGCATTACCAACCTTCCCACCAAGTTATGGAAGTTATGACAAACAGACAAATGGACACACACCTATTCATAGACCTGCCCCCGCTGATTTCATTGGGTGCGGGCCAATTACAGCTTAACTGTCCGATCCAAGCCTAATTGTGTTTCATAGGAGCAGATGATTGTCTTGAACTCTTCCTTCTATTCAACTTATTTTATTTCTGTGTATATTATCTCCCATAAACTAATGCTGTGTATTTGCTGCGTATTTGCAGGGACGTGAGGCCATGGAGTGGGTAATCAGGCGGCTGAATGCAGAAATAGAGGAACTGGCAGCCACAGCCCGTGGGACCATACGCACACCGATGGCCGCCGCAGTCACCGAGAAATGACAACCCCCTCTTTGCTTCTCCCAAGTATATAGTCAAACCTTGTGCCAGTACAACCACCCTCCCTTTATGATGCTCTAGTGCTGCTCTATTTTTTTATTTTGTTTTTGCACCACTGAAGGGTGCATTTCATCCATCTTATATGTGCTATTATCTATATTAGATATATTTCATGGAGCAGACTGCAACATAAAGGGATTGTGAGGAGTACTTAGAGGGGATGCTGCCTGGCAGGCCTGCACTGAGAGACTTGGGGAAATGTGGGTGGCACACTCAGGGACTTGGTCTAATGCCATTGAAGAGAGGCCAATGTTACTAGAGAGGCAGAAGAGGCATCGGAACGTGAAAAAAAAGGTGCCAAAGTAAACACACTACTCTTTGTCTAGTCTCATAAAAGTACCTTCGCCAGAAATGTTTGCATCTGGCACAAGACTTCAAAATGCCAGTACCATAAACCCTGTGGGTTTACGACGACAAGGTTGTAAGGAAGCTGCGTGGTGAGGTGTATAGAAGAAGCAGTGGGAAAGTCCTAGTTGAGCTCTGATGGTAGAAAAACAATGCCTTGTTGAGTCAGGGTCATGTGCAATGCATGCCCAGAGTACATGGATGTGTGCTCAGGTTTCAGAATAAATACTAGGATTTTAACACAGCTGCTGACAGTAAAATGTTAATGCAATGTTTCACAGTCAGATATGTTTATGTACGAACCATTTTCTCAACAATGTTTTCAACCTCAGTAATAACAAGAAACTGTGTAACTGTGCATATTCAAGCTTGAATATAGCTACTGTATTTTGTTAATATTTAATAACTAATATTGACTATTTAACTGACATGAAGGGATCAAGGTACATGCCATACTGTTTGTGGATGAAGTAATGTAGAGGACCATCTCAAATGCAGTGTGTCAGTATAACTCATGCTCTTCGGTTTGACATTTAGAGGTAAACTGCAGCGTAAAATCATGTGTCTTTTATTAGTAACAAACGCATACTGTAGCTGAATGTGTCTGCTGAGCTCATGTGGTTTCACTGATGCAAAAGAATGTCGTTACCATTGGTTTTCCAAAGAACCAAGCATGTCTTCTGAATGCGTAAGACCTTTGCATAGGAATTAGCTTGATATTAGCTTCTAGTTTGTGAAAGTATTGGTATAAGCATGAGAGATCAAATGTGGTTACAACATGCATCTGAGACTGTTTCCCTTCATGAAACAGACATTGCTCCATCCGTATGATGATGGTGAAAGTTTTAGTTTCTTAAAATTTAGTTGTTTTCTTTAATAGGAATATTTATTTACTGACAGGAATGGCTGCGAGGGAGTGAATTGTAATTTGGGTTGGTCATTGATAACTCACTTTGTAAGAAGTTATTTTTGGATTTTATCTGGGTGCTTCTAAAAAAAAAACAAATGGTCTCACCAGCCTTAGAACACATGTGGTAGCTAAATAACATTTTAATGCACAATGGAAAAGTTTAACAGAAGATCTGTTCACCTAATTCCTCGCATTTTATGTACCAGAGAATATAACAACAAAAATGCCTCTAGGTTGTAAATTTTTGATCTATTTTGGAATTCAATGTGCCGTTCTGTTTTTGAATTAGCATGTTCTAGATGTACTTAAGCAATATTTAACATGTAGTGTGTATTTATGAAAATGAATGATAGTATTCTAGTTTGAAGTAGCAAAGTGGTACAGTAGTCAGTGGCACTGAAAGACATGGTATGTCCAACACTTGTTGTGTGACCATATAATTCTGACAAATTATTAGCTTGAGGGTCTTTGGAAGTATGAGAGCATGTGGTGGTGAGAGGCAAAGTACCAAAGCAACTGAAATGTACACATTCCAAAATTTAATGTCATTTGGTGGGTGTTCAAATGTACCCCTCCACCACCACCACCTAGAAGTTGCCCAATACAACCCACTGATCCATTTTATATATGTATTTTGGTCAGTGAATTGGCTCCATTTTTCTGTCTGAGAAGTATTTGTTAAGGCTCATATGCTGCCTCAAGGTGGCCAAATGCTAAATCCTTCTTACTTACCCATAAACTGATAAAGAGGAGTAACATAAGTAAAAAGATGCAGATTTTATGTAATGCTGTCATTTTACCATTTGGAAAAAAACAATGGTCAGTTGTCTTACCTTGCTCATGTAAACCAAGATTGTGGACTAAAATGCTGTTACTGGACAAAAGTGTGACATGAATGGTTGAAAAATAAAAGCATCTGAAATGTTATGTCATCTTCCCTCCATCATAACAACATGTGAAGTTACTCTAATGGGTCAGTTTTGCAACTTTCTCTCCCAAAATCATTAACAGTTTTAGAGCAAAAATCCTAACTAAAAGACTAACTAACTAATATTAAGTATAATGTAAATAATTATTAGTAGTACCAGAAAAACTTAAGTGACACCAGTGGGGAAATATGGTTCCAGTGTCACCATGTTTAAGATGTTTTAATAAATGCACATAAAAGTACACACAAAAAAGATGTACCTACCAGAGTAAAAAAAAAAAAAGAAAAAGAAAAGAAAATTGTATAAAAAAATTGAAATGCAGTCAAAGAGCAGCTTGATTACACGTTTTTTGTTTTTTTTTTTCTTAGTAGAGTTATAACTTAAGGGATGATAAACTGTTTGGTTCAGATTTTTTATGCAGGCCAGGGTTGAAACCTTAAAGCTGAGGGAAGTAAACTCAAGAGAGAGTGTTTTCTTTTTCTCAGATGCCACAGTTGACTTTAATTAAGCCATGGAACCCCACTTATAGTGATTTTGCTCTAGAAACCCTGATATGAAAAGAGATCTTTGGTTTTTGTGTTAGATATTAAATTGTGTTTCAGTCATACTTCAGCACTGACAAGTAGATTCACAGGGGTGTGAGTGGTACAACATAAGGACATAATTCAAATGTTAACAGAATACAAATGAATATTCAAGGAAGACAAATTGAATTGATGAGGCATAGTAAGACAGCTGAATGTTGGATAGGGGGAAGCCGGTACACCAAAGATTCACTGACTTGGAGATGTAACTCATTTAAATCATTTCCACAGATATTATTTGGGCAATACTAAAAACACTGACTGACAGATATTTGCGGGATAACAACACCTTGTATACTGCCAGGCTGAGCACAATGCTGTGAGCAAACACAGAGGATATCTGCTGTTTTGCAGGTCAAAGTATCAAACTTTTATCTACTGAACTGCTATGCATATATTCTATTTGTGCATTATGATAATTAGTTTTTCCTGTTGCTCTGCTCTTATATTATTAGCTTACATTATGGCTAGTGATGATGCTTTTAGGTTGAAAGCGGACAGGAAGTAATAAATAAACCTAAAGTTACACATCCTTCTAGCGCTGGGGTCGGTGAAAGAGTAGCAAAACCCCAACGGCGAGGCAACACGTCGAAAACTATGCCGAAAAAATACGTGTACAACCGCGAAACGATAGAGTAAGTATATTATTCACAAGCTAATGCGAATTCTGCTGAGAAATGACGCAGAGCTTGTGTAAATAAGGTGATATCTGTCACAACGCTAGCAGCAGCTATTTGAGCTAGCGCTGAACGCCGTCCTGCAACATCCGGCTGCGCATTTTCAAAATAAAGTTATGTTTACTGTCCATAAGGCGAAATATATTCGTTAATTTAGGAAGTGTTATAAATGTTTATTCCACCGTAGATTTCTGTTGACCATTGAAAAAAGTAAACAGTTAATAAGACAAATGCACTTCCTTCTTTAATAAATTTGCAGGATTCTTGAATCCTTGTGGGCGCAGGGAATGCAGAACTGCAGCACCAACGAGAACAAGCTGAAAATCCAGGAGGCAGCTGTGGCAACAGGCCTTGTGGACGAGAGAATAAAGGTACAGTACACTTTTCTCCAGTAGAGAGTGTCCTGAGATACTGAGTTCACCAGAAGGGAATGGAGGTGAGGTCACAGTAATATTGACCTTTGACTTTTGATTTCAAAGTCCTGTAATTTTTCCTGTATGTTTTTTCTCCCAGACGTATCAGTGAAAAGGTGAGCTGTGACAACATTAGAGGGCCCAGATACTTTGCCCATGTAGCCTTGGAGGTTCATATTTCTACATTGGATTGGATTGATCAATAGGCTGCTATGTTTTCACATAGTGATAGAGCACCTGACAGTGAGCTCATGGATTTTTTTTTCAGGTTCAGTTGCATTTTTTACTGTACTTAGTCTGAAGGATCGCAAGCGTGCAGCTTCATAGAATTTTTTTAATTCTTTTTTTGTTTAACTGGCCCTTTCTTGCTGCATAGCAAGTTAAACTTCACTGGTGTAACTTTAGGGGCAGATAAATATATTGGCATCAGATTTCTGTTAAAAATGAAACACTGTACTTTAAATAACAACTTGGGCTGTTTTTTTATGTTCTGTGCTAAAGGTCTGGATATACCACAGGAACAGAAAGAAGAGGAAGGAAGATCGGGGGCTGACAAAAAGAAAACAGTTGTGTCCTTCCATGGCAAAGGCAAGCATTTCTCCTAAAGGTATAGTCAGTTTATGATGGCTTGCAGTATTACTTTACTGATTCATTCTTGAAATGAATATCTGTTGGGTACTTGGTGTACTGCCCACTGGATTGTTGTTTTTCCAGAAGTTTGTACTGAAAACATAGTCCAAGCAATCAGCTAATGCAAACCATTCTCAAGTGAATTGCACCAGAAAACATACACACACTGAAATATGTAATCCACATCATAACCTGAAAATCTCACCCCTTTTTGTGCAGTCGTTACATTGAGACAATCACCTTAAGAGTGTCAAAATGTAACAACAACCTAAGCAAAACATATTTTAAAAACTGTAGCTTTGCTCAAGTTGCTTTGATGTCAACCAGTGAAGATGTCAATCAATGTGCTTTGCACTGCTGGGCCTATTTTATCGTTTGGCGGTGTACTTTTCTGTATAGATCACTTTGGGATGAGATATCACTTTGGGATATGTCCAGTGCATCTACAGTAGAACTGGAAAGCAGAAAAAAATGACCATAAGGTTTTGGTGTCATTCCCTAAGAACTGAAGAAATGGGAGTTTTTATAAAATAACTTTCTGGGCTAACATTCAACAATCATGTGGGGGGGAATCCACCACATAAGAGGCAGAATGACCAATTTTTAACAGAGGGCTAAGTAGACCAACAATGCAGTGCAATCCCAAGACTTGTTTAATTTTCAGTAAGGGGCAAACTCATTCTGGGAAATGTAGGAAATCAGTAACTGAAATAGAAATAGAGGCAATTTTGGGGAAAAGTGAGAGCACTATAAAAGTAAATTACAACAGCTGGCCACAGAAGAACTCCTGGGATGTTTTCAACATCACATGTGGCTGGTTAATACGTGACACATTGTGGGGGAAAATAGCTTATTAATGAAATACTGTGAAATGTTCTTTATCCCAGATGTAACACATAATGTTGCAGGGATGATGAGTGAAGTTGTTGCTGAAGAGGTGGACTCGAAACGCACAAGTAGGCCGGGACAGAAAGAGCCTGAGCGGGACACGTCACTGGTGGAGGAGACAAACCAAGCCACAACGGATCTGCCTCTGGAGGGCGAAGACAAAGACAGTCAGCAAGAAACAGCTGCCCATCTAATACAAAGTGTTGAAGATAAGGTGAGGAAATAAGTGTCTGGCAAAATAGATGCTCTAGTAGCCAAAAGAGAACATGATTGGTTTGCTAGGTAAACATGATGCAACATGGATGTAACCGAATGTTTCTCCTACTGTTTAAAATGTGGGATGGCTCAATCATGAATAACAGAATAGTTTTATTCCAAAATACTACGTAGGCATACTGGACAGTGTTTATGTTTACTGATGTTTATTAACCAATATTTTCAAAATAAAACTGAACGCACGCTCTAAAATGTTACCATGTTGTTACCAAAAATGTTACCATGTATGCATAGGTATTAAAATAGCTAATTACTCCAATAATAATCTAAAATCACTTTTACCACTCAAGCCAGCAACACTTCTATTAGAAAAAGTGCAACATTTGTCCTTAGCAGAATCATGAATGCTTTTAATTTATTTATTGATTGATTGAATCATTTTTGATAACGGAATGACACTTCAAATTCACTGAGAGTCTGTGCGGCAAAATTAATAGTGTATTAATAGAGTAGGATTTCACATATGGGATGGATTTTCTCTTAAGTTAATTTGGTGTGATGTGTAGTGCAGAATGCATTAAATTCCTGTCAAAGTCTATGGAAAGAAAAAGGGGCTGTCTGGTATCTTGAGTCGGTCTAATGAGTCTGTCTTTGTTGTTGTTTTCAGATTCAGGAGCTCCAGGCGTGCAACTGCGAGGTTATTTTCATGGTCTACAACCACAGCAGTGGGTTCCTGTCCACCACGGGCACGGTGAAAGGATTAGACTTCCTGAACTCTCAGAATCCAGGCATTCACTTGCAGTTTGCAGCAACTGTGTCAAACTCTCCCTCCTATGACAACACTTTAACCTGACTGACCTGCTTGAGTACTTGATTTTGATGGGCTCTGTAGCATCCATTATTTTCCTATACAGTAGCTGGATATGTCTGACGTGGCTGTTTTATCACCATCCGAAGTTGCAGATGTTTTTCATGCATTTCATTTCACAGAAACTGTACACCGCAAAATAATTGATGGCTCTGAAAGATTTAATGTTCCATTTTTGCAATGGAGATGTGAGCAATCAACTCACGGAGACAGTGGTCCTGAGAATGCGTTTGCTCAGGTCAAATGCAACATGGGAAGAGGTGTGTGTGGGCCTTAAAATGTATAAGGTTCCCAAAGTGACAAGGATTATCTTTTCACCATGCAGTGAAAAGCGATGATGGGTTGTGGCATAAAAAGGTAATGGTAACGGTTCCTGTCTGTTGAGGAAAACTAAGCACTGAGAAGTCTCTGACCTGCTAGTGAACGAGGAGGGTGAACAAGGAGCGGACAGCCACATCATCAGAGCCTGGACTGAAGCGTAGAAAATCCCCACGGAGCTCGTCTTCAGGACATCACTGTCTTCTCTCCACACACCTCTGTAGTCCTTCAGGGCATCAGAGTGGTAAATGTAGGGGTTATGGCTTTGTTAGCTCAAACAAATGTAGATCCTCTCTGTACTGTGCACATGCAGCATAGCAACAATATGTGCTTGTAATAAAAAGCATACCTTGACAATTTGAATTACTAGTGTCTGATTTTTATTATGTTAAGTTAAAGGCTGGCATTATGGGGGCACTTTTGTTAACTGGAAAACTACTTGCATTGACTTACAAGAAAAAAAAGCGTACTCAGTATATGCTGAGAAAAAACTCAGGAGAGACTCAGCAACCAATTATATTGTCTAACACTTAAAATTAAAAAAAAAAAAAGTGAGATAAATCACGCATGATTCTAATGTAATACAGTAAATTATTGAAAATACGCTAAAACTCCCAAAGCCTCTTGAAGCTATTTTTTTTTCTCTGAATCTGTTTCATTTTCTTACACATATAGCAGTTTGCCAGAAGTCATATGGCTTCCAATAGAAACCAACTTTCAAATAGAGAATGAATTTAAATAGCAAACTTAAAAATTACTACTAAGGTCTCTCTCTCACACACACAACACTGTTTACATGTTATTTTTTTTTACAGTCATGAAGCATCAGACTATTAAACCTTTTTTTAAGCCTGGCTTGTTGACAGATGTCCATCAACCTCTAACACATTACAGTGTTTTTCTGCTGTGTGTCTGCTCTGAGTCCTAATGACTTCTCTGTCAGCAATGTGTTTTATAAACTCCCCTAAAAAATGCAACGCATGTCCTGGAGTGAATGCAGCCACAATAGGACAAAAAATAGTAGGCCAATTGCCACAGTAGTAAGCAAACAGAGAGAGAAGGAGAGAGCAGCAGTGGATGAGCAAGCTAGACAGCGAATGAAGAGAGAGTGGACGTAGCAAAATCTAACTTTTTCAATCACCACAACTATGAGAGGTTCTTCATATAGTCATAACTGTACACAAAAAATAAGGCTGATAATCCCAGTAGTTTCCATGATTAGCTGAAAACAAACAGACACATATGAATAGAATAGAATAGAATAGATAGAATTTATTGTCTGACCCAGAAGGTGCCAGAAATTTTTCTTTGACAAGGCTCAAAAAGTCTTAAATGTATACACACACACACATACACTCACACACACACACACACACACACACACACACACACACACACACACACACACACACACACACACACACACACACACACAGTATTCATAAATAAAAGACACACACAAACACACAAGCACACTATTGTCTTTGGTCATATACTATGACCAAACACATGATCTCCTCCTGGCTGCCACCTGGTGCAGATAAAGAAATAAATGCACTGTCAGTCATAAGGCAGCCACTTCCGATGGCTGCTGCCATTATGTGAATTTGGAATATAATATGAAATCAAAACTGAGTTACTTCCATATTCATGACGTTGAATGTTAACATGGCCTTAACTGTCAGACCAGTCTGCTTCACCAAAGCCTTCCCAACTCTAGCTTCTCCTTGGCCTTGTTAGCATCCATTTCACTTCTAAACAGACACATGGAGGCCCACACAGTGGAGACCCCCCCTGCCTGCTGTCTGCTACAGTGCAGAGGCCAACACCATCAAACTGGCTGGAATAATACTAAATAGGCTAAGCTGAGCCCAAACCGTTAGAGTGCAGAGTGAGAATAACAAACTGTAACACTATAATTGTTACATTGTCCATAATTATTTATTTTCACACTTCTGATGCTGTTTTTGTGGCGACAACTGATCAATTTTATCCTAATCACACATTTTGATTTTCCACTCACCAAACATTGACCCATTTTTCAGTTCCCTCATCCTGTAAGGCACTGGCCTGGGGAGAGCGGGCGACTTCTGTTTCCAGCCTCGAACAGAGGAGACACTGAGCTGGTGTTCAAGTTTTCACAACTCTACAATATAATGAAGATTACAAACTTCGAAAGGATATACATTTTCACCAAATGTAGCTTGTTTACACGCAGAGTATCCTGGCTTCTGGCCTGTAAATCAATCATTCATTAATCATCATTGGTGGAAGAAATTAATATTACTGCATCTGTCAAATCAGCTCTAACTAAACCAATTTTCACACATCTGTCTTTGCTCTGAACTGCAACGTGGCTGTATCTTTATTTTACCACAAGGTGGCAGCCAACTGTTTAAAGTTGGCCTCAGCCAATGAACGTTAAATCACTAAAAGCAGTTTACAGTACTTTTAAACACATTTTGATCCAGTCAGAGCCACTCTGAGAAATGGTCAGGGCTTTACCTGTGCCACCAAAATGCTGACATGTACAGTATAGGACAAGTAGACAGACATAATAGACATAAAACTACAGTAATTAAGAGAGTACATTACAGTGTCATATAAGAGTTAAAATCCCTTTATTTCTGCCAACATCTGTTTTGCATTTCCAGAATAATTTTACAATGCATGCCACATTCATTTAGATCAAAGTCAACTGCTGTCAAAAAGATGTCATCAATAAAAAGACACAAATAAAAAGACAAGAGCCTTTAATTGCACAATATTCATAAATAATGTTCATCTTTCTATCTCCTTTATGTAACACAGCTGGACCTTATGATCCTTTACAATTTATGTCCTATTGCCCCGTTTTTCTTATTCTGCCCTGTGATATTTTGAGAACTTCTATTAGACACTGAATGTTCAGTTTGAAATTGATCATTTAGTGGCTTTGCAAAACAGCTCCCAAAACTCCTCTGTGTTTAAAGGTATAGTTACTTTTAAAACTTGCTCATACTTTCCTCTAAACTTAGAAAGGTAAGGCTGTCGTGCAGTGTGGCATCCAGTTGGAAAACTCAACGAGACACGCAGAGGTTAAATTGCTGGGCCTACTACTACTCTTGTCGAGTCATTTGCCCAGATGTTACTGAAAATTGAATTCACACAAGTAATGCACAAATGGTCACCAGTTAATAGTAAATTTGGCCAGTGCAGGTGTGAACATTTTAAAAACACAGCTATCATTCTCAGCACTGGATTCCTCAGATCAAAGCTCACCTTGATTTGGCCGTGCAACCCTTTCAGTAGTGTCGGTAGCCCAAATAATTTAGTTGTTTGAACTAAATTCAAGCAACTGTGTCTGCACATTACATGGCTTTGCCATTGAAATGACTTTTAATGTTTTACTTTTCACTTTTTGAATTGTTACTGTCAGCAATTCTAATATTCATACATACATACATACATACATACATACATACACACATATATATATATATATATATATATATATATATATATATATATATATATATACATACACACACACACACACACACACATATATATATATATATATATATGTCCAAGAAGTTCAAGAGCTACCTGTATGATGAGAGCTGTTCTCTGCAGAGCTTCTTCTGCTGGGAACACACTCCTCATCAATATCAGACAGGCTGAAAGCAGATTTTCTTTTAAAAAGTTTTTAAATCAGAAACTGATGAATTTCTTATTGATATTATTGTGGTTTTCTGTCACAGCTTTTTTTTTTTTTTTTTTTTTTTTTAAATTGTTTTTATTTATTTATTTTTTTGCTTCTTGTTGTGTATCTGACAATTTTGATTTTGCTTTCATTGTAAGTTATGATTTTGTTTCACGTGTAGAGTTATTTTACTTTTACTTTAAATTTGGCTCATTTTTGTCAGGAAGTCCCAGGAAGATTAGTGACCATTTTCTGGAAGCTAAGGTGACTCCATATACAGCATAATGTTGTCATTAATTGTTCAAGATACGTTTTAATTTCTTGGTTTCCAAGTGTCATCATAGATTGTCAATGTTTTTATTTGTCACAATGTTTTTTTGGTGCACAGTGGCTCACCAGCTTACAGTAGGCAATGATAGCTCAAATAGAGAGAGAGAGAGAGAGAGAGAGAGAGAGAGAGAGAGAGAGAGAGAGAGAGAGAGAGAGAGAATTGAGTTGAACCTGAACTGAGAGAGCGACCCCACCTTTCTGCTGCCATCTGCTGGTTTGGAGGAATTCCTCTAACGTCACGACTACGTCCCTTTTGATTTCGTATCAGCCAATGGTGACCGAGTACCAGCATCGCTTCAGCCAATGAGAGCCTCGCATTCAGTTAAAGGTTTTAAAAGAGGGACGTTTGAAATCAAACAAGTGGCGTCTGAAGGAAGTATGACGACGGAGGGCTGAGACGGTCTTTTTGCTTAGAACTAACACTTGCTTTTTTAAATATATCGCTATACTTGGACAAGAATTAATAGCTGCTGTTAAATCTTTAAATCGAGGTTGATTTGAGAAACAGACTCTTGCCTCCTGTGCATGTATGTACGCTAACGAGCACGTAGCCAGCTGGTGGGGTAGCTAACAGATAGCTTGGTTAGCTACCTGCTCGCATTTCCATTTAGTCTTTTTTCCAAGTGGACCCAGGGGAGGTCTTGTTGCCGGCTGCTGTGCAATAATATATCTAGGTAAGTCACGTTATATAATAATTAACAGTGGTTTAGCGTATGCGTATGTTGGTAGTTATGGCTACCAACCCTCCTAGCTTCAGACGCTACGCTAGTGAGGCTAAAGCTAACTCGCTGATTTAACGCTTTCTTTTAATGTAGCGTACGTTAGCAACACGAGGATGGGGGTCATACTGGAATTCAAGGCAAAACTACCATCACTTTATCAAATTGCAGAGTGTCTACTCCTTAGCATAGTGATTTGCCTCCAACTTAAACTGAGCAGAAAACCTAGGTGTAACAATTGATATGGAGGGTTGTTTTTTGCCAATGAAGTTATTCAGCCCAAGAAACCTTTCAAATAAAAATAACTGACAAATTAGATTTGTTTTTCCACTGTTTGATAGTGAATGGTAGTTTCAGCAGATTTTGTGGGGGTGAGTGACGTTGCTGCTGGTGCTGCTATATGTGGTTTGTCTGATTAACATAACAGAGGCTCATCTTCCTTTTTCCCACAGTATGGATTCTGCCAGGCTCAAGCTGTCAAGGGAGATCAAGCCACAAAGGCCTGACGTGAAGGTAGCACAAATCCTGAACATCAACTCTTGATTAAAAAAGAAAAAAGAAAAATATCCATAATTAGTGCTGCTACACTGAAGAAAAAAACTGCTTGGTTCATGATGTAGGCACTGGTATTAAGCAGGGTGATGTGCTTATTTCCCAATTCGATGCTATCATGATACTTGAGTGGCAATTTTATATGTATTGTGATTTGATACTATGTTTCATTGGTTTTTATTTTTTTGATTATCCTCTAGTTTGTAGATGTAAAGTTCCCTGAGGCTGTGACTATCCTAAACGCCACAATGGGTCATTTTATACAGTGATGTCAATTTCCAGAAAATGGTCTCACCACAATGAAATGGCTATTACAGGGGCTAATATCATCACACATTAATAAAATTGGGCTCACTGAATCCACAAGAGTCTCAGATTTTCAGTCAAACCCAAGTCATGCAACTTCAAGACTGCTTTCGCCGTAATATGCATATATACACCATTTTAGCATAGTATAAAATACACATAATAAAAACAGCTGAAAACATGCATGGTTTGTGCCCTAAACCACATGGGATTGGCGTAAGGTGGGCATGTCTGCACGGGGGAGAGCTGTGGGTGCCCATCAAACCCATTTTCATTCAAATATCTTGAGTTCAGAGGTCAGGGGACCCCTTTAAAAATGGTCATGCCAGTCTTTCCTCACCAAAATTTAGCCTAACTAAAGCAATGTTTTACTCCCTTGCCAACAGTCTAGCATGACATGCTTGGTACAAACAGATTCTTTAGGTTGTATCTGCTTTCATATGATACCAATTTCCTTACTTGATATCGATTCAGTAATAAAAATGTGGTTTGAAGTTTGTAAAAAAATAAGTAATCTTTTTTTTTTAGTATTCCCATTCCACATTTCTTGCTCTAATAAGCCTTTCAAACAGTGTATTAATTTTAGCCGCTCCTCCACAAGTTAGTTCATTGTGTTTTGTGCTCTTCTTGAGTTACAGTTAAGCAGTGATGGACCAAAACGGATTCCTGTGTCACAATCGCAGACCATTCAACAAAAGCCTGTAGTCACACCAACCCAGCCACAGCGGGTACTGGGTCTATCAAATGGACCTCAGCGCATTCAACGACCCGTGAGCCATCAGAAGCCAATATCTCACGTTAGTGCTGTTAGCAAGACTACACATATTGCCGACCAGAATATGAACCCTGCTACTCAGAATGTAAATCCTGCAGCACAATCCAAACCTAGTACCCAGCAAAGCCAGCCGAAGACAAATGTGCCCAAGGTGAACCCTGTGCCAACCAAAACGGCAACAGAACCATCGAAACAGGACAAGCCTCCAAGTAAGTGTTGATAAACTCATTGTGGTTCGACTATCTTGTGTGCCTTTGGCTGCTAATGCATGCAGTTTCTTCTCCACTCAGGCAAGCCTGAAAAGAATGACTCCACAAATGCCTCTGCGTCAAAGTAAGTTCAGTCAGTTAAAGAGAAATTTTCCAAAGAAAGAGTCGCAGGTTGTTGGTGAAAGATTTCAAATGTTCTCAACCAGTTGGTCCTCTTGTGCCCACATAGGAAGCGGTGGAGCCTGGAAAATTTCGACATTGGCCGCCCCTTAGGAAAGGGTAAATTTGGCAATGTCTACCTGGCGAGAGAGCGTCAAAGTATGTTCATCTTGGCCCTGAAAGTCCTCTTCAAGAAGCAGCTGGAAAAGGCAGGAGTGGAGCACCAGCTGAGGAGAGAAGTGGAGATCCAGTCTCACCTCAGGTAGATGACAGATTTGATTTACATGTGGTTGTTATGTCACTATAACATACGACATGCCAAAATTCTAACAGGCTTCGAAATGAGCATTTCATACTAAAGGTCCTTTCTAGTGTAGTTTGACATGCAGGTGTTAAACCAGGGGACCACATGTTTTACAAGGGGTGTTTTGTTTCTTATAAACTGCATGTGATGGAGGTCACCGACACAGCCCAGCAGTTCTTAAATGTTTTGGGGCATTCATGGAGCACGTTTACATGCACACCACATTCCTGTATTATTCAGAATGTCCACAATATTTAGGTTGCGCATGTTAAGTCATGTTAACACGCACCGAACCCGATTTAAAGTCATATTCCGATTGGAGAGAATTCTGAATAAGACCCCTGGCATATGCCTGTTCCAACCGGAATATTGTGCCATGTAAACACCTTGGAATCAGAATTTGGTGTGCATGTAAACATAGTCATGGCCATAATGTCCCTTTCATACTACAGTTCATTCTGATTTGCCCAGGTTCTTGTCCTGGAAAATCAAACAAGTTTGTAATACTGTCTGTGGTCCAGACCGTTCTGCAGCCCCACTAGAGCCACTGGGAATTGGGTGTTGAAAGCTGCTCCTGTGCCTGCCTGTGTTCCATTGCATTTGATGAAAGTGTTTAAGCTGACGGAAGCTTGATGAAAATATAAACCCTAAAACAAAGTCCTCAATGGCAGTCATTCACTTTGTCCAATGTGGCACGTACTTCAAAGTGCAGACATTGTTGCTCACTGTACAAATCTCTGGCTGCTGTTTGTAACTGGATTGTAGCTTGTTTCATCTCAGCTCAAAGGTCTCCTTGTGTTGTGGAGCAGCTAGGATGTCATATTGGTGCCACATTAACTGCAAGCTGACATGTTAAAGGACTGTACCAGTGATGCTGAACATCTGGACCATTTACTTTTATGACCGCATTAATGCACATTTTACATTGCAGCAAACCATTTTGCTAATCTTGTGGAGTACTAAAGATTTCACAACATATACTGAAAATCTGAAAGTCGATTTTCAAATGAAATTTTTTTGTTTAATGATCTGCTCCTGTGGCTAACAACATTGTCGCCACCGATAAACTATTGAGCTAATCGGCTGTGTGAAGCAGTATTTCCCCAGGGACTATTTTCTGACAGACTGTATCAGTCCACCTCCAACACAGCAGTGCTGCTGCTTTTAGGAAAAACAATGTGAAAGATTCTATTACTTTGATGGTTTGTTGTCTCTGAAAGTTTGTTTTCATATTGCAGTGGAATGAATGGAAACCATTCTTTCCATTACAGGGAAGATGGCAGAAATAACAAGTGTAAATATGCAAAACCACTGATATGGTCCTTTTAAATGCAATTGGAATGTTAAACGCTTTTTACATTTGGCCATTATCAGTGCTGACTCCCTTGTGTCGGTGTTTCATCCTGACCTTCAAAACCAGTCAAAAATCAGCCCCCCCTTTTAAACAAAAAGCTTCCATTGATTATAAGTTGACATGAACCTGAAGCTAAAACACAGTCTGTCTCAGTTTGTGCTCTCATAACATGAGTTATTCACTCTTAACACACATCTTCTGTCATTTGGTAGCTCATGAATACACTTTAGCAGCAGCAACAAAAAAAAAATGTGCAACACGTGTCATGCAAGAGGATAAGCCGCTGTTGCCGAGTTGACAGCTATGGGGATGTCTGTAATAAATAAAACTGAATTTTGACTTTAAGCAAAGCAGTCTGTACATCTTGAAATATTGGTTGAGTTTAGCAACAAATATTTCTAGAATTGTGTGCTGTATCTGTCTCCCACAGGCACCCTAATATCCTGCGCCTCTATGGCTACTTCCATGATGCATCCCGTGTGTATCTCATCCTGGAGTTTGCACCTAAGGGAGAGCTCTACAGTGAACTACAACGATGTGGCAGTTTCAATGAGGAGAGGAGTGCAACAGTAAGTCTGCTTGCTGAATTAAGACCTTCATGAATTTGTATGTGACTTTTCATTGAGTGGTTCACAGTGCCAGCTTGGATACGTGTAGTCTTTTTTTTTTTTTTTTTTTTTATAGTGACAGTAGGCCGTCATTGATATATTCTGATTACTTGTTGGCATTTTGTAGTGTCACTGTTGCTGTATGAAAACCTTTAAAACCCAAATGATGGTGATTTTCATATTTTTATTACATGTTCTCTATAGTTTGACACAGTATGAGGACTTTTAACCTCCTCCCAACTGTCTACTTTTCATTCTATTGACCTGGTCACATCACCAAACTGCTATTTTCTATATGCCATTCTCTCTTTTTTTCCTTTTTTTTCTTCCTCCTTAGTACATCATGGAGTTGGCAGATGCCCTCAACTACTGCCACTCTAAGAAGGTAATCCATAGGGACATCAAACCAGAGAACCTATTACTGGGAGCCACCGGGGAGCTGAAAATTGCTGATTTTGGCTGGTCTGTCCACACACCATCCTCCAGGTAAGCACATACTGCTGTACAAACAGTGCCTGTTGGTTTTCATTCTTAGTGATAGAAAGTGCTGCCTGTGTAGGGCCTTTTTGATAGAACTGTAGTACCCTAGTGTTAGACGGGACAACTGTGTTTGCATTCGCTTGCATTTGTAATTTCAGTTGGCTGTTTTCTTTCATAAACAATGTATCTCCTGAGGCGAATGGGTCCCACATCCCAGTTATGTTGTCTTTGTGACTTGCACTGTTCAGGAGGTCCACCCTGTGTGGAACACTGGACTACCTGCCTCCAGAGATGATTGAGGGAAGAACTCATGACGAGAAGGTGGACCTGTGGAGTCTGGGGGTCCTGTGCTATGAGTTCCTGGTGGGCCATCCCCCTTTTGAAACAAAAAGTCATGAGGAGACTTACCGCAAGATATCAAGGGTAAGGAAAGGTGGACAGGAGACAGCAACCACTGGGGTTCAATCATTTGGATCAATTGATGAAAGCAAAATGAACTTAGTGTGAGATCTGCGATTATTTATTCATTTATTTTAAGTCACAGTGAAATTAAAATGGCCTTTTGTTCTTGTTGAATAATTCTATCATACATTAGTTTTAACAATAACTGTCAAAAAATTAGTTTTTATTTTCTGGTATATTTATTTTAAATTCCATAATTCTTTTGAATTTTCTTTTCCTCTTGGAAAACTATATGCTTAGTGGTTACTTTATGATGTGCCACAAGGAATACATTTCATTTACACCAAAAAAACATCACAGAAAAGCATAGAGCCATCACATAAAGTCTGAAACTTCTAAAAATTCACAAGTGGCATTAGTGGCAACGTGGAATGGCAATGCATTTTCGGGTGATCATCTGCTGAAAACTTGTCTTTTCTAAAGACATCCTGGTTGCTGGTTCCCAGTGGCTGGAATTAATTTGTTTTGAAGCATCTGGCATTTGATCGCTCAAGAATGAGCAAGCCTTTTCACAGTGGACTTTTTCAGCAGCAACGGGTATGGAAAAGGCTTCATTACCTTTTTTTGACATTTTGTGTTTATGCTCCAACTTGTCCACTTTTAAGTGAATTAGCTTCACACTAACATTCTATTTCAATCTGAAATATGTCAAATTATGAGAGCTAGGACACCACTGAAATTCAGTTTTCTTTGTGACCTATAGCAATGCATTTTTCAGTTCTGCCTTTTTTCAGTGTTTTTCATTTCATTTACACCTCTGTAAGTTTAATTTTAGTCTTCAGGCAGCAAAGTTTGGCTCATAATTGGTATTGTTTGTTTGCTCTGCATAAATGCTGTTTTTCTAAAAATCTTTTCATTGTCCATGTAGGTGGAGTTCAGTTACCCAGCTCAAGCCAATGTCAGCGCAGGTGCCAAGGACTTGATTGGCAGGCTGCTGAAGCACAACCCCATGCACAGGCTGCCCATCCAGGGAGTCCTGACCCACCCCTGGGTGGTGGAGAACTCTACCAAGAAACCCACCACCCTGTCAGCCAGCACAGAGCCTGCACAGTGAGCCCGTGTAGCCCCCACCACACGCTAGGTGATGGCTGTACGTGTTTTCATGACCCTGGGGTTTTTCAATGGAATGGGTCCAAGTGACGGGTCAGGGCTGAGCACAGGCTGATAACAGATGTGTAACGTGCAGCTGATTCACCTAAACCTCCTACTTTAACTGTGGTCTACTTCCTTTCTCCTTTGTATGAATGCTTTCTTTTAGCCACCTCAAGCCATTGTGTTGTCTTTCAGTCTTTTTGAATGTTCTTGTCATCTCAATGGCATTCTTATGTCTGTAAATATTTTACTGTTTCTCTTTGAAATTATGAAAATTATATTGACTCATTGAAATTTCACTACTTGAAGTAATAAATGTCCTAAAAATGTTCACAAAATGTGTGAAGTTGTATTAAACTTGTTTCCTTTTTGTATTACTAAAAATTAAGATTTGTTTTTTGGCAAGTTAAACTCCAGCAATTGTTACACATAAGGTAAAAGACTTTATACCAATGACCACATTGCTTTTTTTTTTTCTTTTATTTTGAGATATTCAGTACAGTGTTCATTGCTTGCAACAACACCCATGCTATACAATTTTGTCAAGCATTCACCAGTGGCATCTTTGGTTCAGGATACTTAGATCACTATACATTTTAAATGGGAGAAAATTAATTTAAAGTATTTTTGAGTGAGAGTAGACTGAAATTATTAGTTTTTCTGTTTATACTGTTGTACAGCTAGACACTTTCAAAATGCGTTACTACTACTGCAATAAAATGTTTCAGAATGCATTTGTTTCACGTGCTTTCATAGTTCAGTATTTTACCTATTCAACTGCTTTGGTAGTTGTTTTGCATGTTGTGCTTTTTAAAATCAAAGCACAGTTCAACAGCCCTGACTTTTTTCATGAGTGTATGGCGAAAATTAAATAGCTCATGTAAAGTTAAACAAATGGCGGGAAAAAACAGGAAAATATCTCCCGATTTTTAGGTGTAGAAGATTTTGATCGAATTTAGCCTCATATTAAAATAGAGAAACGTGGTCCAACAAGTTCAATGCCAAAACACCAATAAGGTTGTTTCATATACATTTTGTGTATTGTCAGTCTGTAAAATAAAGTACAACGTTGTTAGCAGATAGCTGCTGAAGAGTGGGAAAAAAAGAGGTTCATGTGTATGGGAATAAAAAATGTGATTGCATCTATTTGAACTCTCGGCACATACTCTGCCTGCATGGGTATTCGGGTGTTGAGCCGGTGTTGGCCGCTAGGGGGCTCCCTATGTATCTATAATGTGGAGTAAAAGGCCTGTGCAGGGGAAGATAAAGGCTGGAACTGCCGTGTTGGTTTGAATGTCAAAATTGTTAACTGAATAATATTTTGCTAATGTGCATAATGCCATTTTTTTTTCCTTTTTGCGGTATTATGGAGAATGCTCCCAAGTGTTCATAGCCGACGTAAATCTCGACGGCGGTGTTGAGCCAGCTCAATTTTTTATTTCTTATTTTTGTCAAGGGTCCTCTATCTACTATAAAATAATAATTATAACGCGAATCTAAATGATAGCCTAATATTTTTCAGTTTAGAGGTTTAGGTTCTGGTCTTCCCGCATGGATGGTTCTGTTATTTATTCTAGAAACGATTTCATAACCTGCATCGGATCTTGTCCAAAAACCGTCTACACATGTGAGTTGTAAACAGGAGCCTATAGACAAAGTTGAGCGTTTATTTAGCCTCTTACAATCTCCATTAAATTTCGCTGCGTGCTGTGAAGTGAAATCGGCCCTTGATGATAATAGGCCTATCTGATGCTGATCTTTATGGCAGTAAATGGTAAATCCGTGCATTCGTTTGCACCAAGTGGCTTGATGCTTCAAACAGATGGAGATCAGACCACGCAGAAATAACAGAGTTGGTCCAGATGTTCTCTCTGCGCTCAGGAGCAACACAGCGCATGAACAGGTAGGCCGTGAGGGCCCAGCCTGCAGCGGAAAATCTGGAGAAAGGACGACAACTTACAGCATGAAGGAATGTGATACACGAATGATATGAAATTCTCTGCAATCAAAAAAACATAACCCAAGACTATAAGATATGTATGTAGGTTATTTTGAATATGATTGTGAGGATGCAGCACTGTAGGACTGAGAAAGAGCCCACTTTCTTTTTTCTCTGTCCCTCCCTTTTCTCATTCACAATGACACACACACACACACACACACACACACACACACACACACACACACACGCAGTTTGCAGGTGATTATGTGCAGCCAGTCACTCGGAGGTATGGCACCCCTTACGATATGCTTCAGAGTCATGAGACCTCATGGCCAATTTAGGTAGAAAATAAAGTTACAATAAATGTGAGTAGGACTGTTTTCTCCATCTTTTGGTATTTTATTATAGAGAAAAAATACATGGTTCTCACCGTTTTCGTTGTCATTACATAAAACCACACACATTTTTACAATATAATTTCACTTATTTCTTTATTCTTTAATATTCATTTTCACGATATATGTTAACGACTTTGAGATATACATTCCATCTTTTTGAAACCACAATAACACACTACACATACGGTTTTTATAACATTTCCACAGGACCCATTGGATTGCACAGAATGAAAAATGTTTTTATGCACAATTTCTTCTGTTATGATCTCTTTTTGATTCAGACATCCGAATTTCGAGACAGGAATCTTTCAAATTAATGTTGGAATATAGCCTACATTTCAAATGCAAAATGAAAAACCATCTCGGAGATAGTCAAATTGAGTGTGCGGGATTTCAATTTAGGGTCCCCTTCTTTGTGAATTTAGCCTAAAATTGGGCCAGTAGGCTATGTGGGCTTAGAGATTACGCCGAGGCTATTACAGATTAGGTGCATTTTCTTTTATTGCCAATGTAAAATCTCAGTCAATTCATTTTTAAAAAGGGTAAATCCCTAATTTGAAAACCTGACCAATAAATCGTGATTATTCACGTTTATTTACTGCTTATTCAATACTCATTGTAGTCTCAAGATCTAGAGTTTAATTTCCACTTCCCAGTTTCATCATGTTTTCCGTGTCTGAATATCATACATTCAATGCATAGTTTGTATAGCTGCTGTGTAATATCTGATATTTTCACTGTATGCATTTCTAGTATTTTAACCTGCTCGGGGAAGGTCCAATTTCCTCATTTCTAACGAAACTTTTCTAATCTTATTAGTAATTCGATATGCATTCATTAAGTGTGTTGGAACACTTTGAGTTTTTACTGCTGGTTATTGCCATTTATGTTTTTTTTTGCCATCACGTCTGTCCACAGGCTTATCTGTGCTTAACGCCACATTCACTGCCCGTTATGATATTGCAAATCACCTAGAAGAAAGTGGCATTTTTCTTTTTTTTCTTTTTTTGTAAAATTATCTTACTCATCATTAAATCACATTATGTTTGTCCGCTGTCCATCAACAAACTTGACGTTAAATGAAGTGAATTCTCATGTGGGGAAGCACCACAAGAGCGATGAAAAGACGAATTGCCCTTTTGCAACTTTTGTTTAAGGTCAATATTGTAAACCTTCACTCCACTGGAAAATATGTAGATGTACTTTGTTCGCATATTTATACAACATGTATCATTGTCCATAGAGTGTTGTGGATGCGTTAGTTTCCCTCACCACCGGCTTTATTCTCTCTCTCTCTGTGTTTTGCGTGTGTGTGTGTGTGTGTGTGTGTGTGTGTGTGCGTGTGTGTGTGGTCGTGCGTGTGTGTGAACTGATGCAAGACTTTATGAGCGCGCAAATGTTTTGCGTGTGTTCTGTGCGCGCTTTTTACGCATGAATTAAGCAGGGGGCTGCGCTTGCTGGGTAGTCATGTTTTTCACTAAAATGGAGATTTGCAGTTAATATCTAGTTCCAGCGATGGCTTGCATCTAATCTTCTATGTTATATTTGTAAGCTTCTATGAGCCCCTCCATTGAATGAATGAAACCAGATATGCTGCATATACCTCCTATTACAAAGATGGCGACATCAAAGAAAACCTGGTGCCATAGCAGCTTTCTCCATAAAAGCTTGAGATGGAAGAGACTGGGAAGCAGAAAGCACAACCCTGCGCCTGTCAGGCTGCCAGTGAGACCCATGAGAAGGGCGAAATGTGGCACATAGATGGCCATGAGCAAGGTGAACACAACAAGGCTACATCGGAGAGTGAGGCCCCAAGATTTCAGACGTCCATCGCCTCCGTAGCAATCTGGAAAGTATGCACGTCCCCCGTCCTGGAAAAATGTTTTCTCTAAAACTTCGACGGCAGCAAAAAACGGCAGTGGGTATGACAGCAAGGCTTTGGCCACTAAGAAAATGTTGACAACAGCTCGGATGGTTGAGGGCAGGTTGTCAGTGATGACCTCCTTGGTGGCGTCAGCCCAGGTCAAATAGGCCACCAGGGCGAAGAGGCCCTTGAGGATGCAAGCAGCGATGTGGGTCCAGTTCATCATGCAGTGGAATTCGCTGGGTTTCTGCATGTTCCCCTCCAGAGACGGCAGGAAAATCTGAGAGGTGTAGCTGAATACGATAATACCAATAGAGATGGGGAACTTCTTGACATCGATGTAAAACTTGACCTTGTCCCAGGCCCAATCTCTTGCTCTAGAGAGGCAGTAGGCAATCACCAGTATGTTGATGATGAAGTGGGCCAGTGTGCACAGCAGGCTGAACTTGGAAACAGCTTTCAGGTTCTTGAGGAAGGCGCAGGGCAGGAGAGCGGCTGTGGCGATGATGGCCCAGGACTTCTGCGATATTGGCATGCTGGGGAAGCTGTTGTACATGAGATTACCACTGACAACAACATAGAGAATACAAGTCATGACTAGCTCTATGATTTGGGCTACATTCACGATATGGCCACCTAAAGATGGGAATCTGGGCGCACAGCAGGCGTTGGCAATGTCCACGTATGAGTCCCTCACTCGCACAAGCTGCCCATCTTCATCCTCCTCATACAGACAGGAAATTAGGATTTTCCCCGTGTAACAACACACCACTGCTGCGAAAATAATGAGAAAGAGTCCGAGGTATCCCCCATGCAGAATGGCGTAGGGCAACCCAAGAACGAACATCCCCTGTAAACACAAACAAACACATTGGACCTGATTATATGGATGAAGCGAATGCTGATCAGTTATGTTGTTGTAATGGATGTGATGAGGGTCGGCACCTCACATCAATACCTAACCACTATTATCCACCTTTATAGTCTGATGCAAGTCTTTGACACATACATGTATTCATTGCACGCACCGATTAATCAGTAATTCTTTTAAGTCACTATATTATTTTACAATCAGCACTCTGGTGTGTGTTATTCTTGGTGCATCGGCCTGTGGTCTCTCTTCAGTGCATGTTAGCCCAGCTTTCATGATGTGGGTTTTCCACTTCGCTTTGAGCGCATCCACCCCGTCTCTTATGTCATCACGAGACGGAGGAGACACACTCTGACGTCACGGTGACTGCCTTGACCACAGCCTTACTAAGGCATGAAGGGACAGCGTTTAGGGGTGTCTGTCACACACACACACACATACTAACACACACTATCGACACTTCACACTTAAATTGTGGCCCATCTCCTTTCTCATATAGTAACTTGGATTTATATTACTGCCTTTCGGGCAAAACAGCTGCGCGCACACGTGCGTCATAGTGCGTAAAGGGGTGGCTCACGTCGCCTTCTATTAAAAAAAAAAAGAATAGGTGTAATTGGCATATTTGATTCATTTTCCGTTTTATCCCCAATTTCAGTCAGTGTAAATGTGGTTAAAATAATAGAAAAATGTATTGTAAATACGACAAGTAATAGATGTCACTCTCGTAACCTCGTGCGTAAAATCGGCGCGTCTCCACATTATAGGGATTATACTTTAATTTTTACGCAGCGAATAGTTTGCTTCAGTGAACTTTTGTGTATTTATCTTATTAACCATATAATCCCACACGATACAATTTAATCTGGGTAATAACGAGCAGTTTTCAGGGACTGGGGGTGCATGACAGGAGGCATCACGACACAGACAATGAAAACCTCTACGAGTCGTGCCTCAACAACGCCTTTGCTGTTTTAAAAAATCATTGTGCAGCAATGCGTCCTGTGACGTGCAGGCAATTGCGCTCATCAAAATGAAGCAACAAACCAAACGGAAATAAAAACGAATGCAAATGTTTTAGAGTTTCGCCCTTTTTATCAGTAATAATTAAAAGCTATTTTTTCCGCCAGGTATTCCTTAAACAGTAGCCTACAACGTGGTTGCTAAGGGACACAGCCTATATTGAACAGCGACTTTTGGATATTCAGATGAACTTCTACTCAGTCACAGGTGTGCGTTTATCTTGTATTTAAAACAGGCTTACAACAGGAGACACAGCCAATCAGAACCCAGCACGGGAGCAACCCGTTAATCCATCGCATACCGGGACTGCCCGCTCTTTTAAGCGCGTCTTTACCTGGATTGCATTCGTGACGTTCCAGCCCGCCTCCCAAGCGGTGATTTTTGGTTTGACTTCAGTCAGTTCGGTTGTCAGACCTCCATCCTTTGAGGCTGAGGGCGGCGGACCGGTGCCGTCTCTCTGGTAGTGGCTGTCCCCCTCCAACACTCCTCCATCCCCGCCGATCTGTCCGCTCCCCTCTCCCCCCATCTCGTCGGATGTCAAAATGTCCATCTGCATCCCCTGCCTGTGGTCGTAGTCCAGATCATCGCAGGCGGCGAAGCCCAGAGCCTCTTCGTCGGTGGCGGCCTGGAATCCCATCCTGGCGAACATCCCGCTCACCTTCGCCTGGGATTTGTTGGAGACAGTGGTGGCTGCATTTGACAGTTTATTAGAAAGCTTGCTTCTGATTAACGTCGCCATTTTTCGCCCGTCGCTCAACTCTCAACTGTCTGTAGCTAAATTAGTTATTTCCACCCAATCAATCAAATTAGAGACTACTTTGGATTGCAACTCTTGGCACTTTGCATTAGATTTAGCCACGGGAAAACGCGCTTTTTCGATTTTTACTTCAAAGCTCCAGGTGGTTTTCAGTTGCTATCTCCACTTCTTATTGAAGGTACGCCTGCTGCTCTTGATTATCCCCAGGTTCATGTCACCTTCAGACGTCGCTGCTCCGTCTCTGCATCTTGGCAACGCACTCTAACGCTCGACGAATACGCCCGCTATTCAATATTTGGGGCAGCTCAAAGCGGTGCGCGCAACAAAGCTTTACGCATGTGTCGACCCGCCGGTTTCCACGGGGCCTATAATATCTTTTTCTTTTGGGTTATAAGGCAGCGTTTCCAAGAGTTGGTTGTTGCTTTTCAGGTGCCTTTACTGATGCCAATGCGGTACGGTGGAGCCCGGGGGGGAGGCAGGGAGGAGACACGTGTCCTCATCAGCCTGCCAATGCAAAGCAAGTCTCCAGCCCCCCCAGTGCCCCACCAGGAGAAAACGGGAGAGATTTGCTGCATTTCTAGGGGAGGTGCTTCAGTGCCCCCACCTTCCCCTCCCCATCCCATAATCTATAATACTTCATCCTAACATCCAATGACATTCCGGGGGCCTCAAGTCTTGCATAACTTTACGGATATAAAAGGGGGTTGGAAATTGGAGAAAACCCCACCAACTCTTTGGACCAGCTTATATAACGTATAACCCTACAATTTTGTCTTTTTTTTTTTTTTTTTTTTTAATGTTGCTTTGTGTTTTTCTTTTTAGCGACAAGAGGACGTAAAGCGCCGGTAGTACCCAAGTTGTGTCCAGTGGGATTTTATGGATCGGGCTTTAAAAAAAAATGTGCTTGTTTTTTATTGATGATGAGGGAGAATACTTTTGTACGTTTTGTCAAAATGATGGTAAGGTGGCTTTTGAGACCGCGAAAAAGATATCAATCTATGAAAATTTGCCTTCTCTTTTTTTCCCAGGTGAAACGTCAGACCTATTACACCGACTTTAATTGTATGATGAAGTCTTCATTCATGATGTCCTTTCATTCACTCCTTTTGACTCCTTTTGTCTCTGCAGCGGATAGAAACAGTCCAGGTTTGAGCAGGTTTTCCGTTGGAAAAAAAAAGCATACGAAAATAGATTTATTTAATCAAAAGCATAGCCTGCAAAGTTTGAAAAGAAAAACGTACAAAGGAACTACATGCAGCGAACATGGAAAAAGAATATAAGTCTTCTTTTTATTGACCTGGATTGGGAGTGCAGTTTTGGGTGGTATGTTATTTTTACTGTGTGAAAGATTCTGATAATGCTTCAACTTTTATTTTCAAAATGACCATGTAAATAAACCAGCCATGTGAGATATAGCCTAAAGAAAAATAGGGTTCCTGTTTGACGAAGAAAAGAAAAAAGAAAAAGAAAAAAGCGAGTGTGACTGAAGGATAATCTGCAGCAGTATATTTATGAAGTATATTTATGGCGTTTGTATTCCCTCTGATTTTTTACATTTGTCCTGAACATAATTACATTTAAAAAGCCTGTCAAGTCAAGTTAAAATAATAAACAGGCCTAATAACGACAATGTTTTTTTTTCCGGGGAGATTCAGTGAACTCGCTTTAACAGCTAGTAACCTAGCCCCACAGTACTGTAAAGTGTTTGTTGACACTAGCTTGTCACTAGTGGGGCTAGTCCGCCATTTTCGGTGTTTCCCCAGGCTGGAGTTCATCATCATCATGCAAGTCGTGGCCTAGCTTAGCCACACTTAAATAACCTGGCCTGCCGTGTACTCCACACAGACTGAGGCCTAGTACTCATTTCATTAGTGAATTCAGGCTGTTTGCTTTTGGCTCAGGAGCTAAACATGACCCATTCAGCTGCAGCCTAAAAAGCGCTGGCCTGTGAATCAGGACCTCAATAGGCTGCAACCTGATAAGCCCAGTGATGCGATGACAAAAAGGTGGGTAAACTGTGATCTTCAGCTGGCCATCATCCGAAGACAAACAACCACCAATACAAACAAAAGACAATTAATTGATTCTTTTTCTTTTCTGAAAAACTCTGCAGCGTCATAAGTCTTTAGGCCTGTAATTTTTGTCATAAAGATTTTGTCAGCCGAAAAAGTTGTGTTACCCTGGAGGAAATCCTTAGGCGTTTAATTTCCTTTTTAGTCCTAATTCGCAAATTGGTCACTGATCAAACTTCAGGCTAGACACCAAAAGAAAATAGAAAATAGTGGGTGGGGTGGGGGTACAATTTGTCACCTTGAGGAATTGTTTCTTTGTTTTAATAATTGGGATGATTTTTAAAGCCTAAATCCTGGATTCAGTAAATCTGAACAGCGACTGCATAATTTCATAAGTGCAGCAGGCCTGGCCAGTATCAATGAATCTCCATTAAAATTAATTTAAACGATCTCCTCTGAATTATGACACGGTGTGCTAATAAATCTTTCACTCTGCCGCATTCCTGCTGTGAGCAGGGTTTTTTTCGGGGGTTGTGTGAACGAAAATAGCCGCTTTTTCCCCATGCAGGCTGAGTGAAAGGGTTAATGACAGGGGCTGTTATCAGCG
Organism: Myripristis murdjan; assembly: GCF_902150065.1. Taxonomy (NCBI): domain Eukaryota; kingdom Metazoa; phylum Chordata; class Actinopteri; order Holocentriformes; family Holocentridae; genus Myripristis; species Myripristis murdjan. The sequence goes on along the minus strand of NC_043984.1, from coordinate 12,265,788 downwards.
GGCTGCAGCCCTCCTCTGATCTGCTCACCACTGTCTGATTGAGTGCGCTGTAAGATGAAAAGAGCAGCACTGACACCACAAGTGACGAGGTTACAAGGTCTGGATTGGAGGCTGATTTCCGACCTGCTGTACAGATAAGCAAACAATGAAAACACAGTAGTAGTAGTAGTAGTAGTAGTAGTAATAATAATAATAATAATAATAATAATAATAACAACAACAACAACAACAACAACAACAATAATAATAATAATAATAATAATTGATTGTATCCGAGGACTATTAGATGTGTATATAGCTAAGCTACAAGCTTGTGTATTAAGCGTTCAGGTTTTTTTTTTTTCTTTTCTTTTCTTTTCCCAGTGGCTCAAAGCCAGCGTTTCTCCCTGGAAATTCGAGCCTGTGTTACACTCTGATGTGCCAGTTTTGGCCTTTACACTGGTGCCTCAATTGATGGCATTCACAAAGCTGTTTGCGATTTGTTTGCGGGGAAGGGACTGCTGCCCCCATAACCTGATTATTTCATTCGCAAAATGACAATATTACCAGAGAAATGTGCATCCAGCCCCTAACTGTAGGTCTGTAGGTAAGCCTGCTATTTATAGGTGATACTACAAGTGAACGCCACAGACTATTGCTGGTCTGTTCATTTCTACACTTCATCACCCATCATGAGCGCCACCGGAGGGTCAGACGCCGCGTCCCAAGAGTCCTCATCACAATGTTCATTTCTATCGACACAGATATCACCGATCATGCTCTTATCCCTTATCTCCGGGACAGTTTGTGGTGCATTGTGTCTGGCCAGCATGTCCAGCAAACAAAGGCAGAAGCGACACACACACACACACACACACACACACACACACACACACACACACACACACACACCAGTGAGGACGGTATTTTGTTTCATTTCTTTTACGATGGTGCCAAATCAAAAACGCCATTGTGGTCTCGCTGTCTCCTCAAATTCACTCCCTCCAATGAAGCCTCTCTGCGCACAGCCCCCCCACCCCCCTCCCCCACATACACACATGCGCGCACACGCACGCGCGCGCGCACACACACACACACACGCGCGCACACACACACACACACACACACACACACACACACTTCCTCCATCCTCCTTCCACGCTATTTCACCCCCGGCTCTCCTTTTTCACATTACACACTCGGGTGAGCTGGCACAAGGTTCTCCGCTTCGTGTCACCTCCAGCCCTCCCCCTTTCTCCACTTTTCCTCGAATCACAAAAAAAGATTAATTATCGCGATAATGCGAAAAAACATTCTGGGGAGTAACGAAATGTGATGCAGCAATAGATGAAAAGAGGGGCAAAATATATGACATTCAGTCAATGATTATCACAAGGCAAACCACAATCAATAAAAACAATTATACTTTCAGGAAAGAAGGGTTTCTTTTCATTGTTTTCTTTTTTTTTTTAAAGGCTCATCACATACCGTCAGTTTGATGCTGTTTGAGAGTCATAAATATTTTGTCTATTTACGAGCCTGTGGGTTAGCTGGGATTCGGCTTTAAGCGTAGGTGATAAAATGTGTGTGTGTGTGTGTGTGTGTGTGTGTGTGTGTGTGTGTGTGTGTGTGTGTGTGTGTGTGTGTGTGTGTGAAAAGGAAAGAAACTTCACATTGTCAAAGACGTGTGTGTGTGTGTGTGTGTGTGTGTGTGTGTATGTGTGTGTGTGTGTGTGACGTGAGGTGGAAAAGGCTTGACGGAGCCGACAGTATTCCATAGCGACAACGGATATTTTAAAGGGACAGATTTAAAAGCAACAAGCCAGGACAGGCCGCGATTTACAGTGATTTTTAGATGTTAGAGCAGCTCGGAGGTGCTATTACTCACCGAGGGTTATGAAAGAACCCGCTTAGCTTTTCTAAAATCACTATAAAGCACAGCTGCTGTCCTGAGTGCTTTTATAAAACGACGAAACCTGCCACCTATTTATTAACGAAAATGCACTGGCAAAAAAAGCAAAACAACAATCTGCAACCCAATCCCACATGCAGCTGAGGTCCCATTTTTCGAAAGAGTTCATTCTGTGTTACATTATCTGTCATTTAACCCATGATTGGCTGGCTCCTGTGTTCGTCTGCCAGCCAAGTGAGGCAGAAAATAACACCTAACACTCCTCAATTAATAAGGGAACCGAAAAGGCACTCGGTGTCTCTGGGGAGCGCAGGGAGGGAAATTATCCCACATCAGGCTAATCAGAGGACCTCAGAGTCCATTAACATTTGCATCACAATCACAGGTAGCCTGGATCCACATTATTGACTTGATTAGCTGCTTCTCAACTGTTGTATTAAACGGTTTGGATGCAGATAGATGAAATAAGCAGGAAAGAGAAACAGAGACGAGCCACATGGAGCTAGACTTAGATTTCAGCACCATGGACAGATTTCAGCACCATGGACAGATTTCAGCACCATGGGCAGATTTCAGCACCATGGACAGCGGGCGTTTCATGTCCAGTCTATTGATTTCCTCCAGTGGGGGTGAGGTGTACCTGCTCACCTTTGCCTTAAGAAAAACATAGACCAACTAAAATTGGGACGTCCAGAGGCTATAGTTTTATTTCTATTAGCCCCATGTCACTCCCTAAAAATTAGCACAGTATGGGAATGGAGGAAGGTGACGGCTGAGATTGCAGGTTTCCTGTCCCTGCTGTTCTTTTCACACTACAAACGAATTTTCACACCATAGGCTACCTACATTTTATCAATCCTTAGGTGTATGCTATATACCGCAA